>NW_012192686.1:10967-20011 GCF_000956335.1 Plasmodium fragile | reverse complement strand
ATACAAAAAAAAACAAAAAAAAAAAAAAAACATAAATAATAAATATTATAAAATAATTAATTTTATATTATACAATAATGACAATAAAGTAGCTTAAAACTAAAATATTTAGTTTAGGGCTCAATCCATAAAATTTCGTAATAGTTAAGAGCAAAACTCACTTGACAGAAGAGAGTTTAAAAGTTTGTCATTATAATATTAGAAATTTGCAGAAAGTCTTCATTTTAAATTTTCAAATCAGAAATACATTTTAGTTTTTAGCATATATATAGAGGAATATTTGATCCATAGTATTCTCTTCTTTGTTTTTTATGAGTTTGCATTTTTAATATGACTTTTTAGCATAAAAATAGAATTGAAGTGTAGAGTTATTTTATAATTTAAATTTATATATAACTTTATACTATTAAAGAGATAATATTTTGTCTTGAGTAATCATACCAGAGAATCAAGCATACTGGTCAATTTAGTTTTTAATTTAAAACAGGAATACACTTTTTTTACATTCAAAATGAACAACAGTAATAAATCGAACTCAAGAAATATGAAAGCAAATGTGTTGTCTGTTTTATTTAGCGTTATCGTTGCGACCTTTGTATTTTGGCAATCATGTGCCCCGCATGATATGAAGTAAAATTTACGAGCCAACTTTTTTTTTATGCATTTGTGTTAGACATATATATGTGTACATGCTCGCGTATATGTGATATTATATAAATATACGCATAAAAAAATATATATGAAATTGTATAAATATATATACATATATAAGTAGCATTTGCAAATTGAGGAAGTACTAATTTCTATTTTAAATCCATGCTTCCCACACATAGTAAGAGTGAATGCTTTTAAGTTTGTTAAATACGCTATGATTTTTTTCCCCTGTAGAAATTGTGCTGTGTACTCGAACCATGGGCAAAATGTATACACCGGCAAAAGCGTCGGACGATTAGAAAGAATTTTGAGATCAAATAATTCAAATATATTCCAGGAATATGCAGAGTTACACGGTGAAGTAAGTACTAACGCGGTACAAGGTGTGAATAGCGTGTCTGGGTTCAGAAGCCCATTAAACATTCAAATTGTACCAGAACAACAGGAAGAGTATGAAGAACAGCTGGACGAACTAATTGATAAAATAACGCATACATGGAATGACACATTTTTAAATATGGTAGAAGATTACATCGATTTCACAGAACGAAATAATATCATGGATGGGGAATGGAAATGCCAAATGTGGAATCAAAGATGGTACAGATATTTACAATTCCTAGCTGGTAGTTTGAACGAAGTTATTGAAAATGATAACTACCCTTTGGAAACAAAGGAGTACATTTCAGATGAATTCCTTTATTGGGCTAACCATGATTTTATATGGTTTCTGAATATAGTTAAAGCAGAGTGGGATAGAAGAGTGGAACAACCTGAACCTGTATCAGTGGAAGCTTAGTACGGGAAATATCGCACTAAGTTGCCCTAGCCACAGATGGGCAAAAGAGTTCAAAGTTATCTACAAATAAATATTCGTAAGAAGTAAAATGATTTTTTCTAAATTGGATTGCTTTAGCGTTAATGTTGCAAATTTAAGAATGAATCACCTTTGGCTAAAATTTAACATATAGAACAAGCAAATGGGACGAGGTGGTGTATGTCGCCTTTTGAGAGGCAAGATGAGAGGATCATCCGGAAGATATATGACAAAGAATTTCCAGTTTTAACTTTTTTTTTTTTTTTGTCAAAAATTTATGTCCTTCAATAGCTCTACGACTATTTATCATGGTGGCATATTCAGACATATTTGTACAGTATCAAAAGTCTAAGCCCTTTTTTTCTTTTGCTTTGAATAAAGGGGTATTGGAAGTGTAATTCGATCAAAGCAAATAATAAAATGAAGTGTTATCTTTATTAATATATTCAGAAGTGACATAAAAGGGCTGAATATGGAAATGTTAAAAAATGTAGGTTGTGCCGTACGTGAGAAGAATTGTGTTGCTCAGCGAATTTTTTCATTAGAACGATACGGACGAGTATTTGTATTATCATTTGTGAGTAAATTTTCTCTTTTGTTTTTGTACATGGGCGATATTATTGGGTCAGTACGAAGAACCAGAGTGTACAATGTGAGAGGGATTATTGCCCTAGCGAGGAAGTACATTGATGTGAAGCGGCGGTAGATAGAGGAAATCTGTTTCATAACCGCAGTATGTAGATGTTAGGAGCCCCCGTTTTATGCATTTGCGTACATTCATATTCGATCGATCGCGTATGGAATGTTATAACATATGTTAAGAGAGTTAGTTGGACGGAGCAAACTAATTTACATATTAGAAATAATTAAAACAAGGTAGTACCAAATAATGACATGCTGAAGAAGCTGCATGTAATAATAAACTACACAAATACGCATTTCAGCGCACGAAGTTAGAACGGTGAATGGTTATCAAGATGTGTGAACGGATGTAATATACGTAGGTCTAGTGGGTGCAGTAATTTTATCGTATTGCACATACACTTTACTCCCCTTCGATTGTGAACAGATGAATACCGCGCAATGTTAGCAAAAAATTATTAACTTTTATGTACATGAGTGTATGTGGTATATATACTTCTGATAATATTTTTTGTATTTATAATTTGCATGAAAATCATGTAACAAGCATGATGGAAGGTTTTACGAATTGTTTGTTTTTTTTTTTAAAGTGAATATATTAAGCATGCCGTATATATATATGTGTATATATGCACTTAATAACAGACACGTTTTGTTTTTTTATTATATTTTGTAGGATGACATTTTATCTTATTAAAGTAATGGTGTTGTTTAAATTTATTTATTTTTTTTTTTTTTTATGTTGTCCCTAATAATAAACACATCTGTGCCATGTGATATATATATCATATGTTGCTATAGAGTCATTTGTTAAAACTGATTTGTGCGTACTATATGAAGAATAATTCAGTTAAATGTTACGTATTATTCAAAAAAGGAAAGAAGGAAACAGGAAACAAACATTTATTTTAATAATATAACTTGTAAAAATGCAAATGGTAGGTAGATATAAAATGTCGTTATTGGCTCTATAGCTCATTAAAAAATATATTCTGTGATATGTGCACATGTTGAAAACGTAAACAGGCGAATATCAATTTGGTTTTTAAGCAGAAATGATTGGTGTGAATATTTCCATGACATAAATTTTTTAATGAAGAAAAAAAAAAAAATTATATAGCCTTTTTTTAAGCACTACGTGATGTGACAAGTAGCGCACTCGTTTCAAAGCGTGAGTCAACATTCCTTTTAGAAATCTTAACGGTGTGTTAGGAAAAATGTCAAAATTGCGCTACTTACGTCGCGACCGTTGGGGACGAGAATGATCGGACGAAGAAGCTGTCTACTTCGTAGACACACATTTTCGCACTAGAGAATGCAGCAATTAAATTTTATACGTACACAGTTCTGCAATAGTAACAATGCCGAACACTGTTTAATAATGTATGAAAGACCTTAACAAGTGTACACAGCACTACCGCATTATTATTTTTTTTTTTGCAAAAAAGAAACTTTCACAAATATCCCAAAATATATCAGTGGTATAATTTTATTTATTAGTAAAAAAGAAAAAAAAAGTTACGTGACATCGTTTACAGCAAAAATAGAAACAAAAGGTTAAGGACCTACTAAAGAGGACGTAGTACTGTATGCCCTGCGCATTCTGAGCAAAATATAATTTTGTGTGAACATAATAGAACAAATTGCATACTGCGTTGTACAGGTCTTATTTTAAGGACTTATGAGAAGAGTCATCCTGTTTTAATTCATCCAAGCTATGTCGAGGTATTTAAGCATTTCCTTTTAGTACATTCCTAATTTTACCATTTAATGGTGGGTATCCTTGTTGCAAATGTTCATTTGCATTTTCCCTTACCAATCTCCTGTGTCTCACACCTAATATGAGATTGGTGTCTTTTCTGTAGTACGCATTATTGGAGTTATCCTAAAAATGGGGGATAATACCAGGATAGGTTAAATAGGTTTGTATTTATATTATGCTCCACTGCTGAAGAGTTTTCCTGTTTTAAATAAAAAATAGAGGGAAAGCCTTAAAGTGTACACGTGTGTAATGTTCATTTTGTTTGGGACCCACCATATCAGGGTATTTGCAGCAACATATTATAATGGCGTGCGTTAAGAAAATACTAAGAAATGAAGAAGTTATCATTTGGAATATCCTCAAAGTTGCCAAATTGTTCGCACAGTGTCAGAGACTGTTTACATTTGTAATCTTTGTGGAAATGCAGGGTTGAAGTCGAATGGTTCTTTTGATCGTTCATTTCTGGCTTCTTCGAAATGTAAGTTTTTTAGTTATCCTTCTCAGGAAAATGAATCTTTATCAGTTATAACAGTGGTGAATTATATTTCAGGAAGTGTTCTGTACGGTAATATTCCAAATGGAAATGATTCGAAAATGTCGTGATTTGTAAAATACGTCCATTGGGTAAATTGCGCAGAAACTATAACTCACGGACTTTACCAAGTGTATTCGTTAGAAGGGCGGGTGAAGGGGGTTCTGTATAACCCTATAACTTGCATTAGGCAAATATTCTCAATTTAGTCAGAACACTTATTAAAATTTTATTGACATGATGAGCATAATTAAGGATAATGTGCTTCGGAACAAATTTCAATTCAAAGGAAATTACAGAACTTATAATCCACATGTCATACATTTGGCACCATTTGCGGTGAGGGTGTACAGGAAGAAATAAAATATTTGAGGGACATCTTGTTTTGCAATTAATGTTATATATGTTCATTTGGATTTTGTGTGAAGCTAGAACGAACATAGGTTAGTGGATCCACTTAGCTGTGAAAGGATGAAGAGTACTTTTCTTGTCAGGTGCATGACTTGAAAATTACCATTGTGTTATTTAAACAGTGGGTCCCATCTCGCGGATTCCTTCTCATTTCGTCATGTACCATGTAAGCGATACAAGGTGAGGTAGCGCATATAAATAAAACTACATTGTACACATTTATCCTTTTCGAATAAGAAATCGGGGTACTCCGTTTTATTATACACAGTGGACACGCGTCAAGCGATATGCGAACGGTTTTTACAAAATGGGAGTAGCGGTTATTCTTGCGTCTTCTACATTAGTCTAAATAAATGGAATACGATACATCAGTGTTGTGCTTGGATTTTCCCCTGACGCCCCAGAAATGAATCTTGGGGAATAGTATGTTACTTATTGTGAGTTTTTATAACAGTGTTTTGAGTGCTGTTAACTTAAGTGGGTATTGTTACTGGCACGTGTAGATGTATTCCCCACATAAGGTGACTAAGCAATGATAAACACCTTTGAGCGTAAAATGAGACTGTAGTGACAAATTTTGTCCATATTTCGAGGTACATTTAATTACATCATTTCGCTATCGAGAAATTGAGCGTTGCATATTACTAATGAGTAATTTTTTAAGATAATTAATTTAATAACATAAATTTTAAAAATGTAAAAAAAGGACTAGAAACACACACACAAAAAAAATAATGAATAGTATAAAGAGATACATGCACGTTTTATAATATTTATGTTAAAAAAAATCACGGCTAGGTCATGAGGTTAATAATAAAAGACTTCAGTAATGCATCATTAAAAAGGAGAAATTTCAAAATAAGTGAGTATAACACTTAATATATGCTACAATTCCATATGGCTAATCTCTCGATTTTGCTGCAGCAAGTAGTGATACAGGACAATGACACAACTGAGGATGCGCACGTCGATGTTGCACCAATGGAAAGAAGTACAGCGGTTGCAAAGAATAGTACTCTTTATGGATATGCTGAAAGGATTATTCTTCTATAATTTCGCAAATGTTTTGTTTATGATACAGAACAATTTATAAAAATAAACAATTTACGATGGATATTTTTCTCTTCTATTAATAGTGTTACTCAGAAGGGTAGAATCACAACAGGGGGTAAGGTTAATCTGTTTGTAGATCCATGACTATTATAAAAAATTGGCCTCTTTGTCTTAGAAGGTAGGAAACATATATTTTTTGCCTTTTCACATATGTATAGCTTTAGAATTCCGATGTGGTTGTAGTTTTCTTCCTGACAGGATAATTTTATTTTTTAAACTTCCTTTTATAAATATTATTTTCCTCTAATGTGTGGCTAACTAGGCTTGTTTAATGACACCGCAGGTGTATTCCCTGCACACATTGATCCATGATTAAGCCGATAAACTGTTCTAAGCGCCTTTGATGGTTTTATAATGAAGGTTGGCCTTTTCTTTGCTCATAGTATCCTTATTTGTCACTCATATTCATGAACAGGTCTACTTGACTGGATGAAAATTGTGTTTTATGTGCTTAGAACAGTGCTCATGTGCGTACAGTTCAGTTATATCACCTTTTCTATTTTTCTAGTGCGTTCATATAGTTTTATTATACAGTATTTAACTTGTTATAAGTTCTTTTTTTCTTTTTTTTCTTTCTTTTTCTCATTATATAAAATTT
This sequence comes from Plasmodium fragile, assembly GCF_000956335.1. NCBI lineage: Eukaryota > Apicomplexa > Aconoidasida > Haemosporida > Plasmodiidae > Plasmodium > Plasmodium fragile. The sequence continues at coordinate 13,482 of NW_012192686.1, read as the reverse complement.
TATATAATTGACAAATGTGTAATTAGGTACCTTTTATGAACATGAATTTTATTTAATTATTAAATAGGATTCAAAGTGCGATCGTTATGCCAAAAATATGAATAAGAAGTGAACAGATTCCCGTCCCCCCGCGAGAAAAAATTAGATACACATGTAAGTACGAATTAATAATATCAATGAACAACATACAATACAAGGAATCGGTTATTCCATTTTGTCCTAGTGCCTAAAGGCATATTTATTGGGACGTCATAGAATATTAGTTTTTTTTTCCTTGCCTCCATTATTTCTGTGTTAAAATTATTCAAGCACAGTTTTGCAAGTTGCGTTATTGATAGCACAATTTCGTGCTCTTTTTTTTTTTTTGAGCATTGCAAGAAAAAAATAATAAACAAGGGGGCAGTGCTTGAATTATATTGTAATACAGTTCTTTCGCTTCTTTTTCTTTTTCACATGCTCTTTTAAATGCTACCGAGGGGGCCGCGGGGGCGGATGAATAGCCTTAAATGCCTATTTGATAAAGAAGCTAACCTGTTGTATGAAGCTTTGCTACCATATAACAATTAAATGTGTAAAGGATGTGCATAGTAGATGGGTGTACAAGGGGTTCAGTGATTGTATCAAGTTTGAGGGTTTAGGGTTTGAATGATTTCAAATGCTAAATAAGACATACAGCCTCTATAGAAAATTATAAATAACAACACACACCGTACTATTATCAAAATGTAAAATGCACAAGGAACTATTATCAGGAAAACTGGAAAAAGAGGGAATTATCATATGAAGGAATGAATAAGAGGTAAAGCATGTAGTACACAGGAAAATGGATCATGAACATTCATATAGTTAAGGAGGTGATTGATTCAATATATTCATATTTTATTAATAATTCTTGATTTACATATGTATTATTCACGCAAGGAAAGAATGGGACACTCACAAAATAGGTCTTATGCGGAAATCATAGGGTGGGTTAAAAAGATTTTTAATTTTTCACAAATTAGGATGTTAATTATGTTACGGTGCACATTATACAATATTTTAATAGAATGCATGGAGCATTCATAGTATTGTGAATTCAGAAGTGCACAGGTCCTGTAAGCATAAAGGACGTTTATATATGTACCATTATGAAGTGTACCTTAGAATTATATGTATGATTATGGGTGGTACAAATATTGCAGAACGGAAACAATTGTACATATTATATTACAATTAATCAGGAAGAATAAATTAATTTATATAAAGTAAGAGCTCCATTTCCTTGCCTTCGTTGATAAGGTGTCACACAGTAAAACATATTTTACTCACACTGAATGTTGAACCCTATGTCCGTTTCTCCATTGATTTGATCAACGCGACTCGCCCAGGGGCCTAACACTTGCAGCCCTTATCCCAGTGGTATAAGGGTCATTCTCGACGTATACGACTTTTAGGACAATTGGTTCTTTAATCAGGGCCATACATTCCTCTGCTGTCTTAGTGGTGACTTGTTTCCATGAAGCTCTAAAGTCATTTAGAATTTCTTTGAATTCATCTCTGCTCAATTTTTCCTTTGCTATAAGGGTATAAAATACATCATTAACATGTTCGTGTTGTTTTGTAAAATTATTGCGAACTACCTTTGCACATTTTTTCCATACGCCGCTATATATTCGGAAAGTTAGAGCGGATTGTTTGTTTTTTACTTCTAAAAATTTTTCTTGCAAAGATTTTTTAAGAGCAAGATATTTACTTCTTTCATTTCTGTAGGATTGCCAGTATAGAGACAGTAATTCCCATTTATGAGGTTCTTCTTCAATTTGTTGTAATTTTTCATTTATTTCAGAGTCTCTCAATCTTCCATCGAAACAAGACGTTTCGTAGCTGAAAGCACTAGTTCTATCGATTCCATATTTTTCTAAGTTTTTAAAATCTCCAAATAATAATTCATCTATTTCATCTGTAGAATCTATATGATCTTTTTTATCATATCTTAATGATCTTTCACTATTTTTTGGCAATATTTCTTCATATTTCTGCAGTATATTTCCAGCATGTTTGTTTAAGTTTTTTTTAATTGAATATCCTAGCCCCTTACTGTTCTCCTCCACCTGTTTCTTTTCTTTGACATCACAATCTATGTGCATATATCCTTCCAGGAATTTCTTAAAGTATTGAGTGTTATTAGATATAGTGTCACCTTCTGTGTTCTTTACTTGTTCAGCCGATTCTTCAGCTTCTCCTGTAGCCGCAGTAGCTTCTATTTGTCTCCCAGCAGATTCTGCTTTGTCCCTCGCAACTTGCTCTTCTAGGTCTTCATCAGAGTATACTTCATCTTGTACCTCGTCCTCCTCTCCAAAATATTCTTCTTCCCTTGAATCATGTTCTATGTTTCCTTCTCCATCATAATGCACTTCTTCTTGTACCTCTTGTACCTCTTGCTCCTCTTGCTCCTCTTGCTCCTCTTGTACCTCTTGCTCCTCTTACTCCTCTTGCTCCTCTTGCTCCTCTTGCTGCTCTTGCTCCTCTTGCT
>NW_012192686.1:8972-10712 GCF_000956335.1 Plasmodium fragile | reverse complement strand
CTCTTGCTGCTCTTGCTCCTCTTGCTGCTCTTGCTGCTCTTGCTCCTCTTGTACCTCTTGCTCCTCTTGCTCCTCTTGCTCCTCTTGTACCTCTGGTGTCCATTCTTCTTCCTGCTCTTCATAATCATCCTCTTCTCCTGCTTCATCCCACAGTTCGTCAGAATATACTCCTTCGATATCGTCGTAGGGTCCTGCATAAGGTTCTTCAACATCTTCGTAGGGTTCTTCATAGGTTTGTTCAGCATCCTCATACTGTTCGAATACCATTGGATCTAATTCAAGTTCCTCTTCTGATGGAGTTGCTTCTTCTCTTGTCATGGCTAAATTTCTAGAAACATTGTTCTTTATTTGTAATGTAGAAGTAGCAACATTCTGTGTCTGGAGGTCATGCTGGTGCTGCAAAGGAAGGCACGAGATAAAAGTTGCGTGTGTGCGTGTGCATGAGTTCATAACAGAATGGCAATATACGAAATAGCAGGCAGGGTAGGATAGAAGGGGGCAAGCAGCAAATATACATGCAGTAGTATATATACGATACATGTGGCATATATGTATAGCCGGTTATACAACTTTCCACTTTGCACATCCACAGTATCAATCATTTTTCTTTTGTGGTGGACTCACCTTTAAAAAGATATACAAAGCAACAATAACAAGGAGAGCCGCTGTTTTGGAGAAGAAGGACCTATGCGCCTGTTTGTCATGTGTTTTACTTCCTTTACTAGATGCGGAATGTGCTTTGCCATTTTGGGATGGCGAAGTTCCTTGTGGAACGTTGATCGTCGATGTTTGTGTTTGGTTTAGGTATACCATGTTGCTACGGATACTTATTTAAAACGGAAATATACAACGGTAGTGTGCTTTTCGCTTTTCTTTTTTTAATTACGCTACGGCTAGGAGGAAATTATGCTAAGAGAAGAAAAAAAAGAAATTAGAGAAATGAATTAACACAAAATTTTTATTTTCTTTAACGTTAGAATATAGCATTATGAGAAGTGTTGTGCTTCTTCTTTTTTTTTGTTTTTTTTGGTCAATTGAGCCATATAGGATCCTGTTGTAATTTACTTTTCCATAAATTTGCATATACATAATTATTTCTATTAATTGTGCAGAATGCCAAAAAAAAAAAAATAAAAAGAAAAATGGGAATTAAGTCAAAATAAATTATGTTACAACTAAAAGAAAATTATGCCAAAAGGAACAAAAAAAAAAAAAAAAAATACACAGCAGATACATTAGTTTGAGCTTTAGAAGAAGGAGAGGTCATTGTAAATTTTCAATATATGTGTGGGGGGGTTAGTTGTAGGGTTTTAGATGGAAAATGTTTTTTTTTGTAACTGAACCGTTACATGTATGTAGGAATATATGTAATTTACGGCTTTATTGCGTTTATACTCTCCGCCTAATGCGCTGATGGATAAAATTCTAGGTGCCTTATTGAATCGTTTGGAATGAGAATTCGCTCAATCACATTATTTTATAACGGAGATGCAAGCAAAATTTGATGTGCATGTATATTTTATCGCGAGAAAAAAAATGTTTAATTCTAACTTATGAAAGGTTTGTGTATGGAGTATTTTTATATTATGTAAAGAGAAAAATTTACATATTATGGTAACATAATTTTCACATATGACTCCCCCATCGCCCTCAGAAGGAGTAACAAAACAAAAAACAAAAAAGTAGAGAAATGCAAACCGGATATGTTTAGAATGACGAACCTTTTGAAAACAAAAAAAA
>NW_012192686.1:2199-8003 GCF_000956335.1 Plasmodium fragile | reverse complement strand
GGGTCCGTTGCTAACTGTATGGTTTCCATACAATTCCATGGATCGGGGTCGTGTGCAGTCGGTGCACAAGGGTGCGTTTCTAACTGTATGGTTTCGATACAACTCCATGGATCGGGGTCATGCAATGGACATGCATTCGTTTCGAACTCTATAGGTTCCATACAACGCCATGGATCGGGGTCGTGTTCATTCGGTTGACCAGGTTCCGTTGGTAACTGTATGGGTTCCATACAACTCCATGGGTCATCTTCTTTGGGTGGAGAAGTGTCCGGTGCTAACTGCATGGTTTCCATACAATTCCATGGATCGGGGTCATTCGGTGGAGAAGTGTCCGTTTCTAGCTGTATGGATTCCATACAACTCCATGGATCGGGCTCATTCAATGGGCATGCATCCGTTCCGTCGGCATCGGTGGGTGTATCGCGCGTTGGTGAAGCGGCGTTTGTTGTTGAGTCCTGGGTTGCTAAACCGTCGTCTGGGGTACAGACGTCGGAGCTACTTGTACAGGTGTTGTTGCCCCCCATAAACTCTTCAACGAGTATTTGCAAATAGTCGTCTTTCACCGTATCCCACGCGGCTGCTTCACATTCGTTGAGCACTTCTAGATGTAGTTCGATGATCGTGCGTTTATGCGCGCGTGGTGGGCGTGGTCCGCGGCGTGCGGCAGCAGACGCAGGTTGCGTGGCCTTAACCATGGTGTAACCGTAATCGGGTGGCGGCAGTTCGCCACGTTGTAGATGGTCTAGAATTTCTTCGTCGAGTGGCGGTGACGGCACGTCACGAACGGTTCGATATGTTCGTCGTCGCTTGGCGAGGTGCGCAAAGTACTAAGCACAAAAAGCGGGGTACAGAGGAGGGTGGGCGCGGTAGGATAACAGGAATGAACGAGGGTGTAGGAGTACATTGAGTAGAACGATCATGTATTGGAGCCCGTAGGGATGTGCTGAGGTATAAACATCCTGCACATGCGGCATGCCTGGATTGCCATATATACTTACCTTCCATGCCAAGAACGCAATGATCGCAATACCAACCGCCTCGGGAATGATCGCAGGGGTGTGCGGGATGAGATCGCGAGGGTCGAAGGGTTTCGGGGAAGGAAGGGGAGGTTGAGGTGGGTCATGAACTCCTTGACTTGGACCACCGGAAGGAGAAGAACCGGTGCCCTTAGTACCAGTTGATCCTGTCCCCGCAGAACCTGGACCAGATGAACCGGGGTTTTGGGGACCAGTGGAACCGGGTCCAGAGGAACCCGGTTGACGTGCTCCATCAGCACCTCCCTTGCCTTCCCCACCAGAAACACCATCAGCGGCAGCAACAACTGCAGGCGCTTGCTCACTTGGACTGCCTGCGGGAGACGGGGAAATGGCTTCAGTACTATCCCGGCCATCGGGGACACTGCCTGTGGAACCCGCCTGATCTGGGTTCGGATTCGGTTTTGGTTTGGGTGGATTGAGAGGAGGGGGGTCATCCGTACTGGTGTTCACCGAGGAACCGGGGGGACTATCAGGTCCTGTATGTAAATATGAGAAGGAGAATAAGTGTCGAAAGTGAACCGTGTGCGATGATTCAACGGGTGCTTGGCCATGCTCGGTTGCATGGTTGCTCATGGATTGACCACACGGTCGGCACCATGGTGCCACGGTGCCAACGCTTGGTCGGGACCGCTGTGCCACCACGGGAAAAGACTCTCTCTCTGTCCCACACACAACACACAACACGCAACACACACAGTGTGGGCGTGTCTGTCCGTCTGTCGACGTCTACAACCCACGGCCGCTCTGCCGCTCTGCCGGTTACTCTCATTCGACCTTTGGTTTCGCTCGCTGCGTGTTGTCTCTCCCGTCTCTCTCCGGAAATTGGTGTTTGCCGTTTTTTTTTTTTTACAAAAAAACACTGTCTGCAGTGGGCAGATCCCTACACCTGGGTGAATACTACCCGGGGCATATTGTGTTGTCCAAACCTGTTGATTGTGGATCTGTGGTGTTTCCGTATTGCTCCATGTCCTCCTGCGAGGGTGCTCCACTGTTATAAGTAGTTGAGGTAACTACACTTATAGAACCAGAACTTCCTCTAAGTTTAACATTAACTAGTTCATCATCCTCAGGTACATATTCCTTACCTGTTTCTTTCGTATCCTTCGACGCTGGCGTTACTGCTGCGGCTCCAGCTTCGGTAGCGTCGTTGTCTGGTGGTGGAGGTGGGGGTTGCTGTCCAGGGCCTGGTCCTGCAGGTGCTGGGCCTGGTCCTTGGCCGGCTGCTCCTTGTGCCGTGGCCCCTGCTGCAGGTGCTGGTAATACTGGAGATGCAGGTGCTTGTGGTTTCGTTGCCGCCGGCTTTGCCGCGGCACCTACAAAACGGAGAACGGAACAAAAACGACAAAATGATACAAAAAGGACACCAGTGGTAGACAGAAAGAAGGGGGCCGGGACGGTTCGGTCAGGTAGCGGCAGGGTAGATCGGCTGCATGGTGCAGTACACTTTTATTTGTGCCTGTGTCTCCGCCCTCGTCCGGTGCCTCGTCGCCGCCGCTCCCGTCGTGGTCGCTGTACGCGGCTCCACGAGGGGGTGGCTGTTCCCGCCGCGTGTGCGTGTTGTTGTTCTTCGCGCGGGCGCGTGGTGTTGTGCCCGTTGTGTTGTTGTGGTGGTGGCATCTATATCGGTACCGTACGGACCGGGCCGTGTGATCCCGTGTGCGGCCGTATGATTGGTATGCTTACGAGTCGTATTCGTACTGTTCTTACCATTCGTATCCTTCTCTTCTGCATCCTCATCATCATCATCGTGGTCTTCTTCATCGTCCTCATCTTCGTCATCATCGTCGTCTTCGGAAGGAACTGGCCTCCGTAGTGTCTTTACTCTCTTCCGTACTTTCTGTAATATACGCGTCATTCCTGTCGCCATGGCGTTGCGCACGTGTCCTGCCTGCAATAAATGTATACTCCCCTGGCCATTGTTTGATGTCTGTGTCCCCCTGCTTGTGCATCTTGCAGATTTCTGTAACTTGTTCATCTTCGCCTTCATTTTTGCATTGCCCATTATCCATTCATCAAATTCTGCGCCTATTACTTTGCCTCCTACTTTCAGGTCATTATTAACCACCCAGGTACACATGTTAAGATTAACACCATTAGGCACAATGGCCATAAAGGGTTCAAATATGCGCAATGCCTGTCGTATACCGTGATTTCTCCCACAGTTTGCTTTCATTAACTGAAACATAAATACATTCACAATTATACACCTTATATATGTGTGTAATCTGGTTGCTACGGCCGAAGCATCGTATCCCCCATGTTCACCCAGCCCCCACGCATTCATGAAAAATAATGCGCCCACCATAAACTTACATTGGAGCCTATCACCCGGAGTTTGGCCGACAGTAGGGACACCTGGTATCTGATCAGTCCAACCCGTGTCCCCACACGATTGTGCCAATACCGCCTCGTCATACCCTTCTTCCATATATTTAAAAAATTCCTGTCCTACGTCCTTCATGTCTCGTAATATACCTTCCTATAATATTTCAACAGACCACATATAGGAAAAAATGCATGTACATACGCTATAAGTGTTCGTCCCTGTCATACAACATGCTACCATACTACGTACCCTGTGATACATAATTGTCCCTTTGCCCAGCATTACTTACGTTAAGCTGTTCCTGGGTCCCTATTCCTCTCCTGTTTGCCCATGTTGCCACGGCGTGCACACACTGTGTGACCATTGTTCCATTAGTACAGTGCAAAGTTCAAAATTGGTTAGGATGATAATAATGCTACGTAAGCACTATAACCCCCTGTCGTTCAGGAATGATACTTTTGTAAATATATCCGTTCACATAAATCTACCGTAATCTTCACTTTATCCTCGTTCCCATCTACACCAACCTAATCCATATGATAGACAAAAACAACAATTCCAAAAAAAAATTAGTGTGTCCGACTTCACCATCCCCCTGTCGCCCACCCTAATCCACAGGTTTGGGTCCCACGGTCCTTGCTCGAAGTTCGCAGGATCCAGAGCCTGGGTTCCGGGTTTAAGTTTTGTGGACCCTGAAGGGAAAGAGAAAGAAAAGAATGGGAACAGAAGGAACAGAAGAAAAACAGAAAAAAAATAAAAAAAATGACACAAAAAAGGAAAGGAAAAAAAAGTTTTACTACACTACCGTACACGCACAACACGCGTCATGAATACCACCCCCGCACCCCGTTCTACACCGGTGTCCACGAAACGCCTTCACACACACTGTCTCTCTGTGTGCGTACACAACCAAACCGCAGTACAAACAACAACATCAATTTCTTCTGCCGTCGTGGTCGCCGGCCCTCCTGCGGCTACGTCGTCGAATCGTTTACTCTAACTCCGTAATCGAACCGCTTCGCTCGGCTACTTCGTCGAATCGTTGTTACACTCGGCCGCTTTGGTCGACGCGGGTGCTCGGAGAGACAATCCTCCTCCTTTCGTGCACTCCACGACAATGTGTTACCCGGCCACGTTTGCTGGGAGAGACAATCTCTGCTGCTTGTTACACTGGGCTACTTCGTCGAGTCGTGGTTACACTCGGACAATCCGTGTACCCGGCCGCGTTTGCTCGGAGAGACAATCGCGCCTCCTCCTTCTTACACTCGGCTACGATGCGGTTTACGCGGCCCCGTTTGCTCGGAGGAAATCTGCTCCTGCTTGCACTCGGAGACAATGTCCGTTACGAACACGCGAGAGAAGCGGAACAGGCGCATTGCAGCAGAAGAACAAGGACGCTAGAGAAGAAGGCGCAGAATGCGCTAGAGCACAAGGAGAAAGGGAAGAAACAGGACAGCAATGTGACAGTAGTGCGTAGAATGTTCAAGCGGTAAAGTAACGAATAAGGCAAGAACATTAGGCAGGAGTAGCACTAAAGAAGGATGTCCCATGAAGAAACAAAAAAGACACCCCTAAATCCTAAAACTCATAAACCCGGAAACTGTGAAAATATACATCTTTTAATATGATCATTGAAAACGTAGATTGCTGAAGCCTAAACCCTAAAACCCTGAACTTCGAGACCATACATCCTAGATCCTAGATCGTAGATGCTAAATCCTAGAACGTACATCGTAAATCCGAGACCATAGTTCCTACATCTTAGAACGTACATCGTAAATCCGAGACCATAGGTCCTACATTCTAGCACGTACATCGTAAATCCGAGACCGTAAATCTTACATCCTACACCCTAAAGCCCTAAAGCCTCTATTAACATATTTTACATAAAATACCCTACCATTTTGAACATAAAAGAATATTTAAACGTAAAAAGCCTTAGGCCTGGAAAGAATTCCAACATACCCTGAATACAAATGATCTAACCTGCTTTTATCCACTTCTTTTCCATCATTATGCCCAAGTTAGAATAATAAACTGTTATTGCATATATAGAAGTTGCTATTTTTCAAAATAAATAATATTCGCATTTATTCGACCGTGTGCAAGTTCGACGTTTTTAAACAGTGCGCAAATATGTCTGTACAAAGTACCAATCACTTAATTCGTCCTTACATTATGTAATAAAATCAATTCTTTTGTGTTATTCCTACATTACCGTATATTTATTTTATATGTATTCGTATTTATATTAATTTTTTATGTAAAATAATATATATAGGCACGTATGACAGAAAAACAAGAATAGCGCATATTGTCAAAAGACCGAATTAGCATCCACTTGTGCGTAAAAAATACAAGCTTATTTCCTGTAAAAATTTATACATATATGAAAAAAAGAACAGTTCTATAATCCTTGCCGATATATTAAAAAAAAAAAA
>NW_012192686.1:0-1077 GCF_000956335.1 Plasmodium fragile | reverse complement strand
AAAAAAAAAAAAGAACGCCAAAAGAAAAAAATAAAAGAGAATGATATTCCGTGCGACAACCTCTATACTCCTTTCGGTTCTGGGCTCCTGGCAATGTCTCAACCACGTATGATAACCGTTACTACATTTTAATAACTGTCGCATCCATTGTGACTAACGTTTATACTATTTCGTGCGAATGGAAAAAACCCTTTTCTGCTGTCTTCACTTGTTTTATACTACTATTTGTGTAATGTATGACCCTTCAAATACACCCTTCCCCCGTTTTTTCCTATATGGTAGGTAAATGAATTCGGCACATCATGGAAACATTCGGCCAAGCAACATGACACTGTCGGTGTGAGGATCAGTAGATTACTAACGGTTGAGGTGTATGTGCAAGCACCACCACCACATAATACATTGCTCCTCAGTCCTGGTAAGGGTCCACCTACAAAAGTCGCATCGAAGCAGAAGCCAGGACAGTCCGGTAAACCAACATCGAAGGTTGGTGACGAAGGGTCGTTACCGCAATCCCCAAAGAATGGTGCACAAAGTGAACAGAAGGAAAAGACGCCAAAACGAACTGAAGTGAAGAGTGTAACGGATAAGCACACACCAGAGCAGAATAATGCACGGCCCGTTAATCCTATTGGAGGCCCACTGAAAACAACTGCGCAGCGTGGGAAGTGCGCAAAACCAGATTCTAAGGTTGGGACACATGTGCCATTACCAGCATCATGGATTAAAGCACAAGTTGAAGCAACGACAAAGAAACTCCGAAGACTCTTCAGTGCATGGAAATATACTATAATTATGAATAACTATTTGATTATGTTCTTTCTGGTTCTTTTTATTCCTGTTACAGCTGTATCCATCCTTCTGCTATTCCTAAAGGGAGAAAGGAAGACTTTTATATTAGCAGTTGCTGTCACAGTAATCCTAGGAACTATGTACTTGATCATGTTATTATGATCCCTCCGCAGAAACAAAAAAATTTGGCATGCCGAAACAAAATTTGACTGGAAGCATTTCCCACAAACAAGACAAGAATGTAGAAGTACTTTGTAAACTGGAAGAACCTGAAAAAACAAAAGT
>NW_012192685.1:47106-47710 GCF_000956335.1 Plasmodium fragile | reverse complement strand
CTCATAATCTGTAACATGAAAAAAAAGGTCACTCTCAGAAAAAGGGATGTAGCATGCAATAACGGTCGAAGCTTCAAAGAAGTCTTTTGTTATAAGAGCAGTTTAAATTAAACAGTATATTGCTCCGTCTCTGTATGCATATATAAGAAATGTCAAAAACAATCATGTAATTTTATGAGCACAGGTTTATGCAATATGACTTATCTTCTAATCTGAATCTGCATATAATGACACCTATGTTTTTTCTCTGTGTAAAAATGTGTATGACCCCTAGTGTTATGTTCTTTTTGTTTTGCCCTTTTTGGTACGTCTTTTTATATTGAGCACTTAGATTAATCCTGCATATTTCTGAATAAATTGCATTTTGCAGGACATATGTAACATTTGTAGAATGTTCATTTCACAAGAAAAATGGATACCCTCCCCCCCCTTGTTAAGTAAGTGCACATAAATTTTGTCGCTTTCTTTTTGCGTTGCGTGCCATGTATGGAAATGTGTTATTCTCATTCTTCAGATTGTGCTAGTTATGTAGGTAAACTAACACCAGTAAATATGCAGATATGTATATATGTAGTTATGCAGTTTTTTTTTTTTTTTTTTTTTT
>NW_012192685.1:42970-44427 GCF_000956335.1 Plasmodium fragile | reverse complement strand
GGGGGGGTTTTGTTATACAGTTTTTTTTTGGGGGGGGTTTTGTTATACAGTTTTTTTTTGGGGGGGGTTTTGTTATACAGTTTTTTTTTGGGGGGGGTTTTGTTATACAGTTTTTTGTTGGGGGGGGTTTTGTAATATATTGTTGTCTTGTGTGTGTGTAAGGGGGGGGGAGGGCTTTATATAGTCTTTTTTTTTGTCTAATACAGTTTTGTTTGGGGGGGCGCTCATCTTTTAATATATGTGTATTATTTTGAGGGGAGTTACTGTTTTTAAACAATGCGCGAGGTAATTTTTGAGTCAATCAGGTACTCTAGTATTATTTTTTTTTTTGGATATCTAGTTATGCTAAATATTCTGTCCTTGCGCAAGTTACAGTACTTTCTGATGTATACACCAGTGTGCTCTCTTAACCATGTGCTGCTTACAATATGACTGGGTCAATTCCTTATCCATAATGTTCAAAACTCTCAATATGCTTGGTCGAGGAAGCCCTGTTTATGTCTGTGACAACGGATGTAATTTGGCCGTTTTTGTTTTCTTGTGTACTCTTTTAGTGTTTAGTTGTACTTTTCGTAATTCTGTTTTTGTTATATTTCTTTTCCTTATTAGCTTCCTATTTATACTTAAATTAAAATGTCCCACATGTTTTCTTTTTACATCCGAATCGTTGATTGCACGCTTGGGACAAGATAATGTTTTGTTCTTTACATCTGTATTTTTGGCGCAGGTTTCATCCGTTGCTGCTATTTTTTCCTTAAGGGAATCACCTGCTCCACCATTTTTGGAAATATTTGTGTCGAAGGTCGTGTTGTTCTCTCCTGTGGTGTTATTATTGTTACTGTCTTTACTTTCGTCAGATTCTTTATTTTCCTTAATTTCGCAACTTCCTTCAGTTTCAGTCTTAACTTCATTTGTGTTTTCTGGAAGTTCGATTTCGTCCTCTTCACATGTGCGTCTTTTCTTGAATACGATCCAATCGTTACTGTCTTCTAGCGCACTGGCCATTTTGGTATGGACCCTTTTGCTTGGTAATTTTATTGAAGCGGCTGCATTAACATTTGTTCCCAAATCAGATTTTGTTCGTTCAACATAGCACTTGATTTCTAATATGATCTTTGGTTCTTCCTCGACTTTGGCTACTTCCTCGACTTTGGCTACTTCCTCGACTGTGGCTACTTCCTCAACTTTGGCTATGTCCTCCATTTTGGCTTTTTTCTCAACAGTTGGCCCTTGCACCAATTTTCTTCTGATCTTCCTAGTACGTGCAGGTATTGTTTCCGTAACACTGCTGCCTTTGTCCTGTGCTGTCTCTGCTTGTTCTCGCATGGCTCTTTTTTTGCTCTTCTTGGAACCAACTACCATTTCTTGCTTGATATTTGCCAATACAGCTGCCTGCGCTTTCTTTGCTTCCTTTGCCTCCTTAGCCGTAACCGCTTCTTTTGCCAATACAGCTGCCT
>NW_012192685.1:41660-42870 GCF_000956335.1 Plasmodium fragile | reverse complement strand
TTCTTTGCTTCCTTTGCCTCCTTAGCCGTAACCGCTTCTTTTGCCAATACAGCTGCTATTGCCTTCTGTTCTGCCACAAGCTCTCTTTCGAATAGAGCTGCCTGCTCCTTCTGTGCTGCGTCTTGTGCTTTATCATCTTTGAATTGGGACTCAGTGGTGTTATGTCTCTCATGGATATTTTCCGTGTACATATTATTCAATGCACTGGCACTGCTGCTGTTGGTAGTATGTATCATGTCTCTTGGGGATGTACAGTTGCTTATGTTGCTTTGGTGGTGATTCTCTTGGTCCGCGTATTTAAACATATCGTCTATGAATGGTTGGTAATGTTGAAGTACACTCTGCTTGGATTCTAAATGATGTGATGTATTATAGATGTGGTCTTCGCCCTGTATAACCTCTGTTGATAGTGGCAAATTGTTCATGTTCCTCGTGAAACCTTTTTCTTGGTTTGTGTTATAAAACAAATTGCCATTGTTAAGGTTACCCAGGCTAAAGTTTGAATGGTGTGATGCGTCGTCGACGTTGTTGGTGTTATTATAGTTTTGTATAGGTAAAGATGGTGTTGACAAATTGTCCATTTTGCTCTGGAGACCAAACTTCGGGTCTTGGTGGTTGAACAACTTGTCATTACTGAAGATGCCATTGGTATAAGTGTCATGGCTAGGAAAAGTTGGTGTTGACAAATTGTTCGCCATGCTCCTCTGCTCAGAGTTGTTCTCCCTCATGGGATTAATAGAATGGAAATAATTTTGGTTTCCCTCTTCGTGCACCTCGCCTTTGAAAAATGCGTTTTCATTTTTAGGTTTTACCCATGTGCCCACGCAGCTGTTATACACATGCGGGTTCTGTGTTGACTCGCTCTTGAAAATGTTGTCACTGCTGTGGTTGTCGCTTGGGTTAAATATATACGCATTCCTTTTGTTCTGTGGGAAATCGGGTAAATGCTCACTGTACATGCCATAATTACTGGGATAATTTTCCATTGTTCCTGGAAGCTCTTCATTATTTTGGTTGTAGTTGTTACACCCAGTCTGAATAGCATTAGTAAAGTTGAAACTCCTTCTTCTCTTACTGTCTCTTACTTCAGGTACTGTTTCATTATTTTCAAATTTTTTTAGTGAGGTTTTCATGTTCCCACAGAAATTGCTGTCATCGTTTGATGCTTGGGCGAGGGCGAAGAAACTTAAACCATTTGTTTTGTTTTCGG
>NW_012192685.1:37938-38883 GCF_000956335.1 Plasmodium fragile | reverse complement strand
AAAGATGGTGTTGACAAATTGTCCATTTTGCTCTGGAGACCAAACTTCGGGTCTTGGTGGTTGAACAACTTGTCATTACTGAAGATGCCATTGGTATAAGTGTCATGGCTAGGAAAAGTTGGTGTTGACAAATTGTTCGCCATGCTCCTCTGCTCAGAGTTGTTCTCCCTCATGGGATTAATAGAATGGAAATAATTTTGGTTTCCCTCTTCGTGCACCTCGCCTTTGAAAAATGCGTTTTCATTTTTAGGTTTTACCCATGTGCCCACGCAGCTGTTATACACATGCGGGTTCTGTGTTGACTCGCTCTTGAAAATGTTGTCACTGCTGTGGTTGTCGCTTGGGTTAAATATATACGCATTCCTTTTGTTCTGTGGGAAATCGGGTAAATGCTCACTGTACATGCCATAATTACTGGGATAATTTTCCATTGTTCCTGGAAGCTCTTCATTATTTTGGTTGTAGTTGTTACACCCAGTCTGAATAGCATTAGTAAAGTTGAAACTCCTTCTTCTCTTACTGTCTCTTACTTCAGGTACTGTTTCATTATTTTCAAATTTTTTTAGTGAGGTTTTCATGTTCCCACAGAAATTGCTGTCATCGTTTGATGCTTGGGCGAGGGCGAAGAAACTTAAACCATTTGTTTTGTTTTCGGCTGCTCCATTATATAAATTATTATTTTCACTCCTAGCACTTTCGTTGTTCATTTGTTGCATAAAAGTTCCACTCTTTGGTAAAGTCCAAGTTGATTCCTGAACAGAAACACCCCCATGATTCTGAACGGACACCACTGGTTCTTGTGACCAAAAGTCGGAACTGTTATGAACAGCATCCAGGGAATCCTGCACAATACCCCCCCGGGCTTGAACAGGCGTCACTGGTTCTTGCGTTGAAAATGCGAAGCTATTTTGAATAGTTGCAACTGGTTCTTCGGAAAAAAAGTTG
>NW_012192685.1:32017-35858 GCF_000956335.1 Plasmodium fragile | reverse complement strand
TTGGAAATGTTATGAACAGCATCCAGGGAATCCTGCACATTACCCCCCCGGGCTTGAACAGGCGTCACTGGTTCTTGCGTTGAAAATGCGAAGCTGTTTTGAACAGTTGCAACTGGTTCTTGTGGCGAAAATATGAAGCCATTTTGAGCAGACGCCAAAGGTTGTTGAGCCAAAAATGCTGAGTTATTCTCAGCAATCCCTACCGGTTCGAGGTCTAAAAACTCCATGTTACTCGAAGCAACCCTCACCGGTACCTGAGTGCACATGTCCAAATTATCCTGGACATTCTCTAATGGCTCTTCAACAGTATAACCATTTTCATCATATATAATTTCCACTACTCCAAGAATTCTCGAAGTCCCGTGTGATACATTTTCTGCTGGTACAGATAGTGCTTCAGTGTCTATTTGCCTCGGAATATCCATTAAGCAAGGAACAGCCCCATAAAAATTGCCACCTTCATTTTCCGTGGATCCATATGACATACCATTGCAGTAGTATGTTGAATCTTCTATCGTATCTGGTCTATTCCCATAGCAATTGTATGAAGAGTCACTCGTGTTCCCATCGGAACGACTACCATTGGTAGCATTGCTTGGTGTATCCTCATCTGCTCGGCTGTTGCTTTCTTCTTCCTCATCTGCTTGGCTGTTGCTTTCTTCTTCCTCATCTGCTCGGCTGTTGCTTTCTTCTTCCTCATCTGCTGGGTTGTCCCTTTCTTCTTCTTCATCTGTTGGGCTGTTCCCTCCTGCACCTGCACCAGTTGGGTTGTTCCTTTCTGCACTTCCATTTGCTGCAGTGTTGTCGTTATCCTCTACGTCCAGGAGGAGCAAATCTAGCGCGTCATCAGTTGTTGGCCACTGGGACGGGTTCGTCAATCCAATACGTCGAATAATGCGGTTTACATAATACACAACTATATCTGAAGGCTCTAAGTTATATATCCGTGCGCAAATTTCATTATATACGTCTTGCACCACATGAATCTCATCTGCTGATAAATTTCTAAACCCTTCACATAACTGATCATAAAATATTTTCGTGTACTTATAAATATGGTATGCGTCAGGAACTGTGTTCATCTCTTTGTACGTATGAGGCCTGTAGCTCCCGTCTTCAACACATTTCTTAAATTTCTTCATTATTTGTACTAACTTTCTGCGCACCACTAGCACATTCTTCTTTTCATCACAAGCTTCAAACAACTGGCAAGGCAACTCTTCTGGCAAATTCCACACTTGATCTACATCCGTAAACAATCTCGTTAAGACATGAAGCCAATAATGCACAAATCTGTAACTGTAACACAACTGAGACGCGTAGGTTCTAATAATTCTGTCCATTTTATAATCGAAGAAATTGGTAATGTGATGCACTGTTAAAATTTTGTCTCTAAGTTCCTCGAAACAATCATCGATTTTTTTCAAAGCTATAATGTAAGGATGATCTACAGCATATATACCATCTTCCTCCTCAGTGCTCCTGCGGTAGCTTTCTCTATACTCTCTAATCTTGTTTTTCATATCAGCAGATCCTACATCTCTTATATTCTTTCTTAAAGAGGTCATAATGTCTAAAATAATTTTTCTGCACCCCTTTATAGTATCAATATACATATCATCATTCTTCTCCAGCATCACCCGTCCTAAAACATCTTCCAGATAATCATCTCTACTTTTCTCAATAATGGGATTCGTTGTCATCCTTTCAAAATAGGTAAAGATCTTTTTACACTCAGAGAAACGATATTTGGGGTATAAACTTTGAATCTTCTTTCCATAATAATATTTCGTCGAATACTCGGGACTGAACTTATTGTTTTCCTTGAAGCATGAAATAAATTCCGATACAATGCCTTCTGCATATTTTAGAACACGTGAAATTTCTTTCCAATTCTTGCTCCCTTCTTTGTCAGCATATTTTCTACATTTTGTTCTGCCTGATACGTTTGGACGATGGTTATACATGTTTCTAATCTTGTTAAGCTTTCTGTCCTCAGGCATTTCATCAACTTTTGGGAGCATATATTCTGCTGTGTCACGCATTCGGTTCATAACATCTGCATTTCTTTTTCTATAATCCCCTACCAACACTCTTTTCAAATGAACAGTCTCTTGCTCTAGATCACTTTCATCAGGGATTACAGTGCTTTCTCCGTTTTCACTATCATCTGAAGGTGCTGTGTCACTAAGTTCTTCGCTGTTATCTGGTTCAGGGATCCTTTCACTGTCACTACTCTCCTCATCAATATGAGTGCTCACTTCGGAATTCTCATCATCACTGCTTCCACTACCGCTATTACCAGGCTGTACATCATTAGTTGCTCCACTTCTCTGAGCCAGCTGACTTTCGCCACTGTTTGCAGCTCCCCCTACTGCAACTGCAACAGTGCCTAAATCAACATTGTCAAACAAGCTACCACGCGCATTTTCCCGATTTGAGTCATCTGTACCGTTATTCTGTTGCATTCTACGCGAGAGTATCAACAATGAGCTACCTCTTCCCCTCTGGTGGCCTCCTAAACTACTCTCACTCTTAACACCTTCGCACCATGGTGCAACATCGGCAGCAGCATCCAGGCAATCTTCCCTTTTAAAGTCGTCCTCTCTTTTTAAACTCTCTTCCTCTCGCTTTACACTCCTGTCCCACCTATTCCCTTTAAAACTGTTGCGCACATAGAGCTTTTCACCTTTGGAGGGCAGAACATCATCTTTTTTCTCGGTAGACCTTTCCCAAGACATCACATACTCACTGTTACCCGTATTGTCCTCTCTTTTCAAGTCATCATCATCCCTTCGACTGTTTCCCATGGGTAACATATATGCACAATTACTTGCAGCATCTTCTCTTTTTAAGCTTTCCTCACCAGCTTTTGCGCAAGAACTCCACGGCAGCATAAAACCAGATACACCTTTGCTCACCATTTTCGCTTCTTTCCTGTCATCATTCTTCTGAGCACCCTGTTTTTTCTGTTTTTCCCTTTCTTCATCCGATTCATCCTCATCACTTGAAGATTTCTCATCATGTGATGAAGAATTCTCCCCATCCGAAGGACCATCTCCGTTGTTACTGTTCCCTCGCTCGTCTCCACCTCCGCTTCCACTTCCATTTCCGTTTCCACTTCCATTTCTGCTTCCGCTTCGACGTACACTTCTGCTAAGACGTGCATTTCTGCTTCCACATACGTTTCCGCTTCCCTGCACGTTGTCGCATCCACGCACATTTCCGCTTCCGCATCCGTATCCATTTCCACTTCCACTTCCGCTTTCACTTTGGATTCTACTCACGATGTCACAGTCAGCAGCACAGTCCTCTATCAGCATGCTCCTTCCCTTGGGAAAATAGGGCCCCTTAAATACTTCTGCACTCTCCTCTTTCTTGGTTTTCTCCTTGCCTCTCCTCACTGTGATCGTGTAAACAGCCTTCGTCCTCCTAACAAGTCCTCTATTAAAATTATACTGAGTCTTTATATTACAAAGCGATCTGTGCATGTCGTACTTCTGACCATGGATGTACTGAAAAACAGCATAATAGGATATTTGGCAGATGTTTCTCACTGCGCAGTACCGTGTTTTCCAAAAACAAGTAGCAAATCCCTTTGAATGAGGTAAATAATGAACACTATTAGGTTCATTACTTACAACCTCCAACATCTGTGCATCATTTTCCAAGGAAGACTGATCAGCCTCTTTGAAAAGTGCTCTAACACCTTTCAAATCGCACTCTGCACAGTCCTTCCACAACGCACTACCAATTCCCTTTGATGATCTTGCAGTGTCTCTGAAAAGCGCTCTAACACCTTTCAAATCACACTCTGCAAAGTCCTTCCACAACTCACTAC
>NW_012192685.1:29311-30407 GCF_000956335.1 Plasmodium fragile | reverse complement strand
CTGGGTCTTCTTCTGGGTCTTCTGCTGGGTCTTCTGCTGGGTCTTCTTCTGGGTCTTCTGCTGGGTCTTCTTCTGGGTCTTCTGCTGGGACATCTTCTGGGTCTTCTGCTGGGACATCTTCTAGGTCTTCTGCTGGGACATCTTCTTGGGTGATTTCTGGATCTTCTGCTGGGACATCTTCTTGTGCGATATTAATTTTTTGATATTTCTCCTGTTTCTTCATAGAATTCTTGGTATTCTGCGGGTTGATGAAAGAGAAACACATATTTTTATTTTCCCGATATTGCAAAAGTTAGGACAAAATGAAGAACAAGTATACAATATGCGAATTACACAATCTTTACACAAATTATTATTCACACTCAGCGTTCGCGCTGCTCAAACAACACATGATTCTTCGCATGAAATTCTGTGTTGCAATTTATGCAACGCAGAAACGACGAATCTAACTTTACAAGTCCAAGTTATTGCCACAAGGGAGATATTATGGGGTCAACCAAAAAACATTTCCTCGAGGCAAGCACTTGAATCTCGTGAAATTTAGACTTCACGCGTGGAGGATGTAACGCAAATAGAAATATTCCTATGCACATGCTTAGAAATATGATGAGCATTAACGTACCTTGTTGTTTTTTTTATTCCATTTTTTGGGTCTCCCACAGCGGTACTTCCGCTTGCTCTTTAATTTTCTCTTACCACCCATGGTTACACGTCATAGCATATTTCGATATTAAGAAAAGAATACTGCCTCTTAAGAATAAGGGGCTTCTATATGTATGTACGTGGTGAATACACGTAAGAAATAAACATAAACAGGACAACAAAATATAAATGTTTTTTCCGGCAATTAACAAGTGCCAAAGGGCAGATGAAAACGCGAAAAATGAAAATACAAAGTATGGATGTAAGTGTGATGGGGAAAATGCTAGTGTAAAAGAGGTGCAAATAATAAGGCGCAAACGTGTTAAGGTGTAAATGTGTTATACGAACATTCCAAATATAGGATACGTTAGAGCGTATCTTATATGTGAATGAGTAACACTGGTGTTTATACAAATAAAGGGGTGCAAATAATGAGGTGCAAACGTGTTAAGGT
>NW_012192685.1:28227-29211 GCF_000956335.1 Plasmodium fragile | reverse complement strand
TTTCAAATCACACTCTGCAAAGTCCTTCCACAACTCACTACCGATTCCCTTTGATGATCTTGCCGTGTCTCTGAAAAGCGCTCTAACACCTTTCAAATCACACTCTGCAAAGTCCTTCCACAACTCACTACCGATTACCTTTGATAATTTTGTAGCCTCTTTGAAAAGCGCTCTAACACCTTTCAAATCGCACTCTTCCACATCCCTGGCAAACAGTTTTTTAGTATCCACCGTGCATTCAGTGGAGTCTTTTGGCAGCAACTCAAGGGGTTCCCCTGAAGCAGGCGAAGCATGTTTAAACTGTTGACTAATGTGGTCCAACGTACTATCAATAAGACTTATCAGGTCTTGTATACATTCCATTTTATCCTTTGAATTACACCTGAACGAATTTGATACGCTTCCAACATTTTCTACCAAACCCTTTTTGAACACAGTCTTAAAATGCATAAATTTCTCTTCAATTTTATTTCTCATCCATTTTACTACTTGCACAAAATCTTCTGTTTCAGCATTGGGCAACACTTCCAAGCTCTGTTCAATAGATCCCTGGACACAGTCTTCCGAAAAATCGCTTTGCCTCGCGATTTCGAATTCTTCCTTAGTTCGAGGACTATTCAAATACGTAACTGCCACACTTCCCAATTCTTGTTCTAAATTCTCAACCACCAAGGTAATGGAATAATCTTTAGGAACATGTGACTCAACAACACTGAGGACATTCTCTGGACCATTCTCAACCGCAATGGACTCATTCTTCGACAAATCTTCTGAACAGCAATTCATTTTAACAATACATGTTCCACTTACAGCTCGTACATATGCGTCTAGTTGGCCTTCTAGCGCATCATCTACTGTGACAGCTCTCTCCACAGCTGCTCTTATACACTCGCACTTGTTCTTAAGAGCGATTTCTGGGTCTTCTTCTGGGTCTTCTGCTGGGTCTTCTTCTGGGTCTTCTGCTGGGTCTTCTTCTGGGTCTTC
>NW_012192685.1:16908-25267 GCF_000956335.1 Plasmodium fragile | reverse complement strand
TATGTGAATGAGTAACACTGGTGTTTATACAAATAAAGGGGTGCAAATAATGAGGTGCAAACGTGTTAAGGTATAAATGTGTTATACGAACATTCCAAATATAAGATACGTTAGAGCGTATCTTATGTGGGCATGAAATGCGCGCGCGCGCCAAAGAAAAAATGCGTTATACGCAGTGTATGGGATGAGCATGTATGTGATTCATACAGATATATGTAGTACCAAACATAAAAACAAATTTACACGACGGGTAAATTGTTTTTTGAGAGGTGTAGGGCGAAGTTTTGCGTTAAGCTGTAGCTTCGTAAGTATACATACACTAACGTCGAAAAAACAACATGAAGTTGGCCTTAAACAAAAAATTGTTTTCGAACAAAAACATGTTATTTTATAAACGCAGAAAATGTACTTATACAAAATGCTTCAGTAAACACAAGCAGGTGAAAAACTTGCTTGGTTACACTCACACGCAGAAAAAACTTCTTAAGTGCTCTGTTTTGTGAAAATAAATTTTCATAAAAATGAACAAATAAATGTTTTAAAAAAAAAAAAAACAATATATTTTTAACTTTTTTTAAATTGAATTTTAACAAAAAATCGCGAAAACTTTTCAAAAATTGCTTTTTCTTTAAATATATACAAAATTGCGCACATGTGAGGCCGGCTAACCGCGATCAAGGCATAAAGTAAAAATTGCATACCTACATCAGCACCACATTCAATTTTGGTTATTCAAAATGTGATCTCAAAATGGCTAACTAGCACCAATAATTATATTCTACTGAAGTACACCTGTTCTAATAATACATGATTTGCTGAATTCAGCTTTTTCTGCTTTACATTTCAATGGGTTCTTTGACTATACAGGGATTCTCTAAACACACTAATTTTCCAAAACACACTTTTCACCATAAGAGATTTTTCCGTATTTTTGCGAATTTTGGGCATTTTCAACATTATGATGACACCGACATGCTCCCTGCACGAAGAACCATATGCGCACAAAATGGAAAAACAGGGAAATAAACATACCCCTTATGTGCAACGACTCCTGCTACCTAGCTAGGTAGCCATTGCGAACTAAGCCTCCTCGCATCCCTTTTAAAAGCATACATGCATCTAGAGAACGTACGCGCGCCCATGTAGAAGCTAGCTAATAGTTTCTCAAAAAAAAAAAAAAAAAAAAAAAAAAAAAAAAAAAAAAAAAACAGCCAAAATACTATCTGATGAGCGTTCCTCACATAATTTGAACACGAAGGGCGCACAGGGGTGGTGCTGCAAATTGTACATTTTTACAAGGGCATACTTTTTCGTATTGACTGTTTTCGTTTTAAAATATATATTACAAACATATTAAAAATGATCACAATGATGTTATGAAATATTAGGAAGTCGTGCCTTATTAACAGTGTTTCCTTCGAGGTAGTGTACAAATCTGGTGCACGCGAAAACGCGGGTAAATTCGGAAAAATCTACCAAATTGGCGCAAATAATCCATTT
The DNA here is from genome assembly GCF_000956335.1 of Plasmodium fragile. Taxonomy (NCBI): domain Eukaryota; phylum Apicomplexa; class Aconoidasida; order Haemosporida; family Plasmodiidae; genus Plasmodium; species Plasmodium fragile. Next base: position 23,767 of record NW_012192685.1, on the reverse strand, counting down.
TAACAAATTTTTTTTTTTTTAAATGTATCAATTTCCCATTTTGCTTAGTGTTTTTTTTTTTTTTTTTTCAATATTTTATGTAAAGTAACATAAGAAATAATTTGCAGAATGTTACGCGGAAAATATGCTTTGTCATATGTATATATGTACACGTACTCAAATGCAACCACAATCCCTGTGGAGTTAAAAAAAAAAGAAAAATATAAGTTAAGGTTTATAAAGGGCTACATTAAAAGGTACATCCCTTCGTCAGCGCAATTTTCTCTTTTCAAGAAATTTTTTTTAAAAGGCCCACAGAACATATACTACACTTAAAACATAATAATTGCAATGGCATAGGTGTTGTACGTTCCTTGAGGTGTATTTCTGAATTATGCTATGTTCAACTTTGCAATTTGGTTCTACGCGTACAGATTAATTTTTCGCTTACGGTTAAGTATAAATTTAATTTTCTTCTTTAAACTGGTAAGGACTAAACATAAACTCTTTTTGTTCTTTTAAACCATAAGTGCTATATTTATAGCCGTATATTTTTTTCCCTTAACCATACGCTCTGAATTGGACTTATAATTTTTTTTTTTTTTTTAACCTTACAAGTTGATTTTACGATTATACATTTCTTTTTCTTTTTTTTCTTGACCGTAGAGTTTAATTACAACATTATATGTTAATTTTCTCCGCATATCTTAAGCGTATGTTATATCATTTTTTCTTTTGTCCCTCGTGGGTATATTCACCGGATCATTCTGTTGTATTTTTTTGTTCCCCCTCTCAAATAAATGCTACCAACTAGTACGATTCCTTAAAAAAATGGTTGTTCGTACCCTGTCGCTCATACAAAAATTCAAAGGGATAACATATATTTTTAAAAGTGGGCAATAACAAAAATGTGAACTGCATTACGGTATACATGCGTTCTTCCAACCATGCACTAATGCGTCTTACGATTCTCCTTACACAAATGGGCCTTACGTTTATGCTACCCGTGGCAAGGACTTATACTTCCTTACGAAGTGTAAGTGTGTGTTTGTACTTGTCTACATGTAGTGATTATACAGACACGGGCAGGTAACAAAGGGCATATATACGTCTACATACTATTACATATAGGCATCTCCTTCACGAGATAAACACGGAAGTTGCATTTCAGACTTCTGCTCCTTTTGTTGGGTGAATATTGAACTTCTTTTCCTATGAGGTGTCATATAAAAGTATAAAACACACGCTCTTACGAACAACCCAAGGGGAGAAGACAAACATTAAGAATATAAACAGTTTTCATGTTTTCTTTTTTCTTTGGAGTTCTGACGCGATAAAAAAAACATTTATCAGTTAAATTGTTCATATATGTGATTGATGGCATCATGGAATGTATAATATTCTTCCATTTGTATCAGCTACGACAACGTGTTCGTCATAAAGCTAAGTACAATAAATGTGTCACATTTGGGAGGGGGGATGTGCATGGACAATTATGCAACGAACGGATGTGGTACATATGGTTTCTTTCCATACGCATACTTCGCAATACAACATATTACCTTGTTTCACGGTCACATACTTTGCTACAACCCTTCTCTTAGCTGGGATTTGCTCGTTCGTATGCGCTGTGAACTTGTGCTTAACCCATATGTATGTTAGAGCATCTTATATGCTTTCCTACCCCCCTTGCCCCCCCCACCCCAACAAAAAATGCATAAAATTGTAAATACATGGGAACAGGGGAATGTAGAAGAATTCTCCCTGAACTAATTCGTGTTCATGTTTTCAGTATCATATGTTGTCATCAAAAAACTGGTTTCTCTTCCTCCGCGAAAACTCATTATACATTGGCCTGAATATTCGCACATAACTCTTTCTCATACTTGGATTAATTCTCTATTCCCCATGATGGAAAAAGCGCGAGTTGGGCGGAAAATAGGAACAGAATTCACTTAATCTTACATGGCTACATAAATGTCATAAGTGAGTTATATTCCTTGTTTTATGCCCTTTGTGTGATTTCCTTCCTTTGAGGGTCTGTTTCGCAAGCGAGCATTTTTGACTTTTTTCTTTTTTTCTCCTTCCGCAGCCCTGCGATTTTGTAGATACCTGTACACTTGCTTTGGCCTTGCGTAGTGACTTTACAATTGCCTCATACATTAACATTTGCACGTGAGCTTAACCATGTACGTTCATGTATACTTTTCCTATAGCTTTTCAATTGACCATACACTGGTACGCACGCTCTACTTGACGTTACAGGTGCACATGCGTAACTACGCTCAGGTACATACATACGTATGTGCTCATGTGTTTAACAATTATATGGGCACATTTATATTGAACATGATCATAAAACAATGGACGTTATTACGCATCCACAGGTGTACGGTGGTAACACATGAGTCTTCATCGGTGTCGCAGTACTTTGAACGCTAAGTATGGACCAATTTCGTGTTCGAATAACCCCCGACACACGGGATTCATTAATATTATGTTTACCTAGATGTTCTTTCAGAGGAACACATATAGCATTCTCGTTCTTCTCATTTTCCGCCAAATGTCTTATCAGGTTAGTTCTGTTTTATAACCTGATATCTCCTCTCGCCTGTATAACTGCTTCATTTGTCCAGGAACGTCCAACGGCAATCCATCATTATTCTGTTCCAAAAAGACTCAGCATTTTACTCACCTCCTTTTTTTAAGAGATACTGAGAACCGCCCAATTGGGGTAAAATAATAATAAACAGAAAACTAGATATTTATATATATAATCCTTGAATGAAAAAAAACAAAATGTTACCAGAAATGCACTGCTTAGGTTACAATAAAATGATGTCTCATTTTGAAAAAATGTTAACTTTGAACAAAATGGAAGTTATTCCTAAAACTCCACAAGAGGAAATTGCAATACATGACATAATGTCTTTGTGGATCATCACTTTTAGGGTCAATGCATGAACAATCCACCTTCTAATGAACCAATCTGATGTCCATAACTTAATGCTTCTTCGATTTTAGTATTCTGAGTTGTACATTTCTTTGTACATACCACATTATTTCCATTAATATTATAAAAAGCTTTCTTTAATAATTTATAAAACAAGTCATCACTTGTAGTACACGTTTTTTTCCATTTTGTATTGCTTCTTTAGAAATGTAGTTCAGACATAATTTACTAAACAACACTGAATCAGCAGAATTTACCGTATATTTTGCTTTAATAATATTGATAGAATTTATTATGTGTTCTCAATATAATATCATGTTTTTCGCAATTCTTGTCTAACGTATCTAATGAACAGTTAAATGCATCCATTTGTTTAGTCTTTTTTGTTCGTCCCATTTTCTAATAAGTGGTAAAATACTTTCATATGTAGTTTTATACGTTAGAACGTGATCGAACAACCAGTAATTCAGATATTTACATTTATCACATTCCGTTACTCCACGATATGGCTGTTCTTTCAACACAATTCTAATTTCGAAGTAGATTTTTACGAAGTTTTTAAAAATTTGAGCTTTTCGATATTTTTGACTGTTTCCACATGGTGTTACATAAATGCTCATATGCTTCTATTTTATCTATCTTTTGAAAGTTCATATATGAATTATGTAATGACCATTTATTCAAAAGGTTCACCTATATATTGAACAGTGATATAAAAACATACATGAGGAAAAATATATTCATTCTAATGCTGTAAAACCTTTGTTTATTTATTACACATATAAAAATAATGCTAGCAACAATGGATTTGAATACACATTGAAAAAATACATGCTCGGACAATTACAGAAAATAAGGAGTTACTGTATTTTCGATCTGAACTCATACGTAAAAAAAATAATATATATGTCATTGTGTAATATATGTGCATATTTGTATTATCCATTTTTGCAATGGTTATTCACTTAGGTCCTACAATTGACTGATGCTCGGAGACTGAAGCTCAACCTTTTATTGTTAACCCCCATTGCCCCTGAACCCATGCTTCAATTTATACATATATATTCAATTCATTGATGTATCCTATTTTACTTTTCTATAATTTTATTTTTGAAACAATATTCATATTGCATACATAATATGCCCAAAACATAAAACATAAAACATAAAGACGATGAATCACCGAGATGAGCTGAAGTATTTTTTTTATACGTATTTTTCATGTTTCAATAGAATAATTCTTTCCTTAAATGCATTTTAAAACAAGAAGAGGCTAATTGCTTCTCTTCTTTAAGTTCATATATGCGTAGAATTAGACAAACACATTTATATCCCTTTATAACCTTGTTGAGTTTAAGTGCATATCTTTACAGGTATGGAGAATAGTCATGTGTGTACATTAAAGCTGATATTACTTTTCTTTTTATACCTTTCATGAGCACATATGAATGGAAAGGAAAACGTATTCTTATTTTTAATATAGGGAGGAGCTTGCCTTATGAACGTGCTCACATCCGATACACTCTTAAATCTCTTATTTTTTCAGCGCTTTTGCAAAGTTCAGGAATTCGACTTTGCGAAAAATTTTAAGATACATAAGCTTAGATTTGTTTCCCCATGACATCATTTGCCCCCTTTTACGACGAATATGATAATAGTCGACTTCTCTTGCAGTACTGCTTATACAATTGTACGATGTATTTAGCCACATTATAAACAGGAAGATCGACTTTGCTAAATTTTTTCATCTCATTAAGCATACCAAATGACCTTACTACAGGGGTTACATGGACTATTCGTACAACACATTTTCCCTGTATATCTGTACAAAAAGGCATATTTTTATGAACTTGAACAGATCGCAAAAAAAACAAAATAAAAGCAGTACTTAACAGACGTAAATGCGTAAAAAAGTGAACACACGTTAAATAAATGCCTACTGAGCAACATTTGAACTAATCACCATAATGTTTCGTTCAATCTGTATATGTGCAATTTTATCCTAATTTTTAATTTCGTGTCAAGTACCAAACGTGATAATGTGGCTGTTTGGTATATATGCATACATACACACGTACATATACATATATAATATGTTGTACATGTATAAATGTGCCACTTTTTCCTGCCCTGCCGCCTTCTAAACCCTCCCGACATAACTATATACGGTAGCCTTGCTTGCGCTAGGTCAGTAAGTGTTGTACTATTTTTTTAAAAAAAGCCACATATAAATATCCATTTGTCATTAGTCGCATGTGCTCTTCCTGAAGTTATTTATTTTGTTGTATCTTCCATTTCTTCCTAAAACATTATGTCATGCAAATAGGGTTCTCACGTTTATTGTACTCATATTTTATGTTTTCTTACATGTTAAAGTATAATTAGTACAGAATAAAGGTCCATATACATATTAATGGATTTCTATGTGAACGTTGTGTTAGCAGGCTGACTCAACCGACTGAACTATATTCACCTCATGAGATCAACCACACAAATTTTGTTCGTTAATAATTTGTAAAACAATACTTCCTGTAGGTTCAAATTTATTCATTGTATGCCCTTTCCTTATGTGTTATTTCATTTTTCTCATTTATCTAATTTTCCAAATTGTCCTAATTTTATTTTTATTTTTATTTTCGACCCCACCCCAAAAATTATTTCTTCACCTAACGTACCGCAAGAGTAGAATTTTTTTTGCTATAAAAACGTTTAGCGCTATAAAATACTTTCTCTCGAAATATATTAAACTCATATTACTTCTGCAGAAAAATTTTAACAATTAGTAATTACCTTAATTTTATTCTCACAAGTAAACGTTCCCAATTTTTCGAGATGAAACAATTCAAAATATTAAGCTCGCCTAGGTTTGTGTTCTCTTTTTTCACTTTGATCCATGTTGTGCTGCTGGTAAAAAGATGAAATGGAATTATTTTTATGCCCAAAAAACAGAAAAAACACATTTTTCGTTCAAAAAAATTTCATTCCCTACAATTACTTATTTATTTTGTCTTTTGTTTTTCTAATTTTGTAATAATCCTTCTTACAGAATAGTGGTATCAAGCAACATGGAAATTTCCTGTCATCACAACTACGTGTAACGGCATCCCCAAGACAATTGTGCGAATGTACAGGCAGTGCAAATGTGTATGCTGATCAAAGTGCGCTACATCCTGACCCTAACGATAATGAAGGCAGCTTTGAATTAGGTAATGAACATATCGATGATGGTACTTCTGGTCAAGTAGAACATATCGAATCCGAAGAATATGATGAAGTAAGAAGAGTAGAAGAACTGGGACAACTAGAAGGTGGACAAGAAGAAGAATGGGAGGTAGAAGACGATGATGAAGACCTGAACAACTATGAAGGGGCATTAAATATAGCATCCATATTGAAAAAACATATGCCCCTGATGCCGAAAGATGAAGTCGAGTTTCTATTGATTGAATGTGTTAGAATTCAAATATCGGATTACCATGTTGCCATGGATAATTTATTGAGCGAACTGCATAAATTAGCCTCGAAATATGGAATGCCAGAGGAAGAGGAAATGAAATTGTGGAATGAATGCGAACAAGAATTATCTAAAGATTTTAAAGAGGTAGATGATTATTATCATGAAATTTATAATATTAATATGAAGGCCGATACAGTAGAAACCGTTTCTTTCCTGTCATCCTTAACGAATTTTCTCAGCTTGTGGAAAAAATGTTTACAGGAAACTGAGAAAAAATGGTACACCATTTTTAATGAGAGGACTCAAGAGTATAAAGCAAGTGCTCAAGAGACCGTATTGGATGCATAAGTCAATGGATCAGACACTAAGGAATCGAAAGAATAATGAATTAGACGCAGCTGGTCACCAATAGGAGAAAATATGAAGGATGTAAATAGAACACATATTCCGTCCGCAGCGCTATAATTTGT
>NW_012192685.1:9621-15731 GCF_000956335.1 Plasmodium fragile | reverse complement strand
CTTTCTCTCGAAATATATTAAACTCATATTACTTCTGCAGAAAAATTTTAACAATTAGTAATTACCTTAATTTTATTCTCACAAGTAAATGTTCCCAATTTTTCGAGATGAAACAATTCAAAATATTAAGCTCGCCTAGGTTTGTGTTCTCTTTTTTCACTTTGATCCATTTTGTGCTGCTGGTAAAAAGATGAAATGGAATTATTTTTTATGTCCAAAAAACAGAACAAACACATTTTTCGTTCAAAAAAATGGCATTCCCTACAATTACTTATTTATTTTGTCTTTTTTTTTTTTCGAATTTGGTAATAATCCTTCTTACAGAATAGTGGTATCAAGCAACATGGAAATTTCCTGTCATCACAACTAGATGTAACGGCACCCCCAAGACAATTGTGCGAATGTACAGCCAGTGCAAATGTGTATGCTGATCAATGTGCGCTAAATCCTGACTATCACGATAATGAGGGCAGCTTTGAATTAGGTAATGAACATATCGATGATGGTACTTCTGGTCAAGTAGAACATATCGAATGCGAAGAAGAGGATGAAGTAAGAGGAGTAGAAGAACTGGGAAAACTAGAAGGTGGACAAGAGGAAGAATGGGATGTAGAAGACGATGATAAAGACCTGAAGAACTATGAAGGGGCAATAAATATAGCGTCCATATTGAAAAAACATTTGCCCCTGATGCCGAAAGATGAAGTCGAGTTTCTACTGATTGAATGTGTTAGAATTCAAATATCGGATTACTATGGTGCCATGGATAATTTATTGAGCGAACTGCATGAATTAGCCTCGAAATATGGAATGCCAGAGGAAGAGAAAATGAAACTGTGGAATGAATGCGAACAAGAATTATCTAAAGATTTTAAAGAAGTAGATGATTATTATCATGAAATTTATAATATTAATATGAAGGCCGATACAGTAGAAACCGTTTCTTTCCTTTCATCCTTAACGAATTTTCTCAACTTGTGGAAAAAATGTTTACAGGAAACTGAGAAAAAATGGTACACCATTTTTAATGAGAGGACTCAAGAGTATAAAGCAAGTGCTCAAGAGACCGTATTGGATGCATAAGTCAATGGATCAGACACTAAGGAATCGAAAGAATAATGAATTAGACGCAGCTGGTCACCAATAGGAGAAAATATGAAGGATGTAAATAGAACACATATTCCGTCCGCAGCGCTATAATTTGTACAGCAGTTTACAATAAAATGGAGAAATAATGGCTTAGTCATTGTAGACATATTAGAATTGATAAAATGAAAAAGCAAAAAAAAAAAAGAAAAATTCTTTCCAGCCATACAAGGAAACATAATAGATCAATTATGAAATTCAATTTAGTATATTATCGGGTACACGAATATGTATGCGCCTTTTTTGTCCGTTTCAGTGTCGCAAGAAATGTCTATGTTTACAATAGCGCTCGTAGTAAATATATATATTCATACACATATATGTACATAAGTATATCACATTTGTGTAACCTTTCCTTTTTTTGTGCAATATTGCTCGTGACCAAACTACCCTTTTTAATAGTAACCAGTATGCTCGTTTTTCTGTTGTCTTTTACTTTTGTGTTTTTTGTTTCTCTGTGTTTTTGTTGTCGAAATTCACTCAGGACACTACCTGCTCCTGTGTCGTCAGTGTTCTTCCCACAGGTGTTGTCAGTTTCCGAACTCGTTCCAAAAGACACAGAGGTACTTGATGTAGCTCCGTATACACCTCGGCCTTCATTCTGGACTGTGGAAAACCCTGGTGTCTTAGGGCACTTACCTGTTTCTTGCGTATCCTTTGATGTTGGCGTTGCTGCTGCGGCTCCAGGTTCTTTAGCTTCGTTGTCTGGTGGTGGTGGTGGAGGTGGTGGGGGTTGTTGTCCAGGTCCTGGTCCCTGACCCGGTCCTTGTCCCGATCCTGCCTGATCATTTTCGTTCTTTGGTTGAGGAGGTGGGGGTTGTGGTACGGATGGTGATGTTGGGACCGGCGCGTCCGCAGCAGATGTTTCTGATCTCCCTTTGGGTGAGGGAGCCGCCGGTAGTTGCGCGTTCTCACTACTGTCGTCCTGAGTACTGCCTTCCGTGGACTTCGTGCCGTCGTGGTTTTTCTTCTTGGCTTCCGCTGCTGAAAACAGGAGACCGGAAGAAAGATGGTAGAAAGATGATAAAAAAAAAAACGGACACCAGTGGTACAGAAAGAAGGGGGCCGGGACGGTGCGGTCAGGTAGCGGCAGGGTGGGGGTGCGGCTCGATGCATGGATCGATGCAGTGGGTCGAGGTACGACTCGGTGGAATGCGCACTCGGTGGACTGGGTCGGGATACATGATAGCAGTACAACTTTTATTTGTCGCCGTCATCTCGTCCGCCGTCCTGTGCCTCGTCGCCGCTACACGGTACGCTCGCCGCTGCCATCGTGGTCGCCACTCAACGTCAACGAAGTCGTTTGCTGTGCTCTTCCGCCGGGTGTGCGTTGTTGTGGTGGCGGCATTCCTACTATTCGTAGCTGCCGTATATTCGTACCATTCATATGCTTATCTCTCATTTCCTGAATTTTCTTTTCTAATGCTTCCTTCACTTCGTCCATTTTCTTGGTTGCTTTCTTCCTTAGTTTCTCCTGTTCTGGCTTTATTTCAGTGATTTTCGTTTCGTTCACCACATTCGGGTTACCGTCCTTCATCTTTCCCTGTGTATAATGCGCCCACTTCGTGTTACAGAACCGCGTGTCTTCTATATTCTCGATTCCTTGCAATATTTGCCCTTCGTACAATAACCACTCTGCTACCTTCCAATTTATGGCGTGTGCCGACCTTGTATGCTGGTCATACCCACATGCTGTACACTTGCCTGCTGTAACAGGACCCCCGACCACTCCAGCTCCGTGTGTTCCCGCGCTCTTCATATGCCTGAATGCTATCCGGGCATATTCTACACCTCTCTTGTATCCTCGTTGCCCGTTGCAATACTTATTTTTCAGTAGATGTCCAAATACATTCACTACTTCACATCTTAACATATTCTCCTTTTCGTCCTCGTCTGTGCTCTGCCGTTCCCCTGTATCGTGTTCATTCTTATCCCACCTGTTTGCGAAACCCCATGCAACACTCATAACTCTGCACCTGACTACGTCCGCCACTGTCTGATCTTTCCTGGGTGCGGGGTCCACATCATCCCAACCTACGTTATAACAGTTTGCACCATATGCATCCGCGAGGTCTTTGTGTTCATCCATATATTTCGTAAAATGTTCCAACACTTGCTTCCACTTGTTCCATTCGTCCTTCTACGTTTGGCACGTGAACATACAAAAGTCCTCATGAGCACGTGCTACCTATGTTATTCGCAGTCAATACATGTACACCGTGACATATATGCATGTAAGCCTATGAATAAATTCCTGTTATATTGATTCCTGTTTCCGCGCCATCCTTGCTCTCGCTGTGTAATCTAACTTACATTCAGAGGAGGCACCACATACACTGCGGTACGCGGCCGCTGCTGGGCTCTATCTGCAGCACACGCCTCGCCGTGTCCAGCCTTCACGATCTTCCCGTTCTCCTTCCCTCCTCCGCCAGGAGCACCGCCCGTACCACCGTTACCACCACCAGGTGATGCCATGCGGCTGGACCGCGTCTTCGCTACCGCCTCCTTCGTTGGCACCGGTTTCTCCGCTACTGGTGTGGCAGGTACCTTGCCGTCCTTGCCGTCGTTGCTGCCTTCCTTGCCTCGTTCTTCCCTCCCACATAATATGTGTGTTCCTTCGCTCTCCGCCCCCGCTCTCTCTGCTCGCCTTCTCTGGATCTCTTACTCGAAACCTTTCCCTCGAACCTTCTTACTCGGCTACTTCGTCGAATCCGTCGTACACTCGGCCGCGTGGGTCGACAATCCCCTTTATTCGGCCGTGTTTGCTCGGAGAGACAATCCTCCTCCGTCTTACACTCGGCTACTTCGTCGAATCCTTCTTACACTCGGCCGCGTTGTTCGACGCGTGGCTCGGAGAGACAATCCGCCTCCTTCTTACACTCGGAGACAATCACGTGCATGAGGACGCGGTGACGGCTAGCAGCAGAATACGAGGGATACCAGAGAAGGAAGCGCAGAATGCGCAAGAGCACAAAGAGAAAGGGAAAAACAAGAAAAGCAACGTGGGCGCAGTGCGCAGCATGTAGGAACGGTAAAGCAACCAACAGGGCACCAAGAGTAAGCAGCAGTTGCGTTGACGAGCGATGTCGCATGAACAAACAAACAAGAAAAAGAAAACCTTAAGTCCTAAACCTCCTAAACTCTGAACGCTTACACATGGACTTAGTACCCTGAATCCCAAATCCGGATTCCTAAAACCTGAACCATAAACCCTGAACCTTAGGTAAAATGGAACTTACATCTTTAAGCCACAAAGCGTTGGGAACTAGATTCCCAAACCTTAAAACAGTGTGACCCAGATACCTGAATCTTAAGCCCTACTCAAAACTATATTCTGAAACCTCTAAACATTGAGACCTATATCCATAAACGGTAAGCACACTGAAAACTAGGAAAGCGAAACCTAAACCCAGAAACGCTGAAAAATGGCATCCTGAACATTAAAACATACAGACACCTAGGTTCCTGAACCATAAAAACCGTACTGCAACCTACGATCCTGCACAATAAACCTATGTTTTTTTATCACACTGTTTTCTAAGAAGATTTATATATATTATATGTTACTGTTCATTATTCCTTTTATATTTCTTTTAAAAATATATTTAAAATAAATTTTGACCTACATGTTTTCGCACTAAAAAAAGGAATACTGTAATAACGCCATTTCAAAACTTACAACCCAAACTTATCAATTAAAGAGCTAAGAAAAAAATATATATTATGAATAAAAACTGCAAATATATATAATACAAAAATAATTATTTGTTTTTTTGTTAGATGAATATATCTAAACGGAACAAATTTTTTTTTTGTTAATTATTTGAAGGAAATAGTAATTCCGTTTATTTAGAGCACCATTATGTGACCATAAATAGATTATTTGTTCTTTTTTTTATTTTTTTCTTTTGCAAGCATTTTACTTTTGATTTAATTCTTTCTTTTTTTTTATATAAATAGGCCATATTATTTGGTACATTACTTCGTAGCCAATTTTTTATATTATATTTACTAAAACAATATATAATATACTTATCTGGATAATTTTTTTTTTTTTTTTCTTTTAAATGTTCTTTATTTGAATTTCTTGTAATTACCATGGTTGGGTTAAAGTTTTCTTCGTGACATATACTATTTAATCAGATTTTGCGGCCCTTATTTATAAATTATAATATATAATTAGATTATATAGGTTTCAGTTCGATCCTTTTTCATTTGTTGATTATTTTTTGTGACTTTTTGCTTTAAAATGTTTTCTTTTTAGATCTGCGTTTTCTGCTCAACCTGTTTGTTGGCCTCTTAAAACATGTTTTATGCCTATATGGTTAACGTTTCATGTACCCCTTACCATTATGAATTATTGTATTGGATTTGGCTATATACATTACATATGTATATTAGTTAATTTCACGTTGCACTAATTTATTTAGTTTTTTTGAATTGTTGTGCGGACATTATATTTACATGGGGGTAATAGTAGCTTGAAATCGAACGAAATGCTTTATATATTAAAAAAACAGAAACATATTTTGCATTCATTGGTGTTTTAATGTTGTTCATTATATGTTATATAGAATATTGATTATTTTTTTTTTTTATGAATTGATAGTTTCCAATGTTATCATGGTAGACCGCGATTCATTTAGCAGTGCAGAAAAAATAAAGACAACGCAGTTTGATGAAACATCTACGCAGATTGATGAAACATCTACGCAGATTGATGAAACATCTACACAGATTGATGAAACATCTACGGAGTTTGATGAAACGTTCAAGGGGATAGATGGAACACCCATGATTGATTCTTTTTTTAATAAGGATGGTTTATTATTGAGAACATATGGATGGTTAGTAAAAAATGCTATAGGCATTATAATACTAATACATGGTTTAAATTCGCACGTTAGGTTTGGATTTTTAAGACATAACGTTGATATAATAAATTATGAAAAGGCTTTGTTAAA
>NW_012192685.1:0-6148 GCF_000956335.1 Plasmodium fragile | reverse complement strand
CACCAAATTGATTATTTGTTTTTTTCATTAAAAAAAATAGCATTTGTACGTTACCTACAAACGGTGCCCTAATGAAAAATTAGTGTACTGTTAAGGATTTTGTATATGTTGTCGCGTATATGTAGTTTCTATCTAATATGAAGGGTGTTAACGGCATTTGTTTTTTTTAGATTGGATACAAATAAGCACTGCATAAATATTGATTATTATTATTATGTGTCCTATATATTTTTTGTTGTTTTATTGCACTGCCATGTGGAATAAGAAGGATAGATGCACATGGTAAATAGTTGCCTTTTTTTATATTATCAATTTTTTGGTATTTTTCGAAGCAGCGGAAGTGTCATATTTTTTTTTTGATGACTTCCTCTGTGCTAAACGCATGGGCAAATAGTAAATAAGTATCCGCAGTTATAATTCGCGCGTTATAGTAGATCAACGAAGCTGACCAGGACGAAAGGCATACATGTATAGAAACAAGCACAGTTAATGAGCGTAAAACGAAGATAACAAAATGTGGAAGATGGTGCAATATATTTTTACCTTGTTTCTAATATCAATTGTGGAGTAACAGTATAGAAAACATGGGCATTTGAAGTTAAAAATGTAAATGACGAGTAGCTACCAACATGTCGAACATAATTTTCTAAATAAAATCAAATGTAGTGGTTACGCACAAGCACCGCAATTATTATTTCCTACCAAGTGTTGTTATGTCATCTACAGATCTGTAAATGGTATTTGTGCACTTATGAATGCTACGCATGGCTGAAAACAAAAAATATATGGAAGTATTATTGTAACGCATTGTGAAGAACTTTAATAAGAGGAAAGATACACTTAGGTAACCGTTAAATGTGTGTTTATACTATTGTGACATAAGTGTACATTTTATTTCAAATGGAGTTTCATAAAACGAGAATGACATAAAAAAAAAAAAAAAGGCATAAAAAAGGATGCCATTTAAATTTGACGTTATTGCGGATGAAAGCACCATGCTATCGCTCTGCATGTATATCATTCCATAAATACCTGTCTAAAATAGCGAGATTGTGTTAATTCCTTTCTTTTGCAAGGTGCCTTGTGTTTATGAATGCTGTTACTGTATGAGATAATATATGAACAGTAGATAAGTATTTTATTTTGATGCTGAAATGCTTATCTATAATTTAATTAGCGTATATGAATAAAGCTATAAATACGCTGATTTACAATATCGCATTTATATTTATGAGAACCCCGTTGTGTTATAATCTAGCGATATCATACTTGTTAAATAATTATTGCAATTGATTTTGTTTTGTTATTCACATTTTGAGTTAAAGTGTACATTTCTTTTGACATACCTTTTTGAAAATGGAAAATTGTTTACAAGTTCCGTATATATTAAGGAACTATTTTGTTTTTGTTTTGTTTTTATCATACAATTGTAATCAAACTTTTCTATACAAATTTTAAATTTGTAAAAAATAAAAAAAATTACAATCTTTTTAATACATTCACATGTGAAATGCAAAAGTGTTATAGCTGTTAAGTACATATTGATTCTCTAAAAACTGTAATGTTCCGTTTTACCGTTTGGGCATAAAACAAACTTTTCCTTCCTATAAAGTGTGACATATAAGATTGGTCCATTTTACTGTATTCTTATATTCGAAAGGTATATATTGCTTTCTACGTCATGATTGTGTATTTCGCAGTAATGCAAAAGCAACGGTGAAAGGGGAGGGGGAGACCTGAACGGTAGGTGCTGCTGGATAAGGTTTGATTGCTTACGTTTGTTAGTCTAAGCAGCTGATAAAATGAGTATATGATATAATGAAAATTATACGAAGGTTCATGTGAGTGGATTATTATTATTTACATAAAAATGTGAATGTCATGTTGATGCTAAAAATTTCATAGTAAGTATACAATGAACGATTCAGTTAGGTGTAGTCTAATGCGTAATAGAGCAGCACCTTTATAAAATCATTAAAGGTAAAAAAACATTGCAGACAAATATACCATAATTAAGGTACCCCATCCATATCGTTTACCATGACGGGTGTAGCTTACTGATTTAATTGTGCATTTTTGACACATGATAGTATAGAATTAATAACTGCTAATTCGATGAATTTCAAGAAATGTTCGCATAAAATTGGATGATATAAAAGGGTAGTTAGGCTATATAACTTGAAGAAGCAGATGCAATCCTATTTTTTTTGTCTGCTTATGAGACAATTATGAATTCATTGCTGATCTTCTTAGAAAGTACAAATATTTACAAGAATGTATAAGTTCTTGTTAAGAAATATAATGATGTTCGTAAAAGTGACGCGTAATTTATCTTTACGTTAAAGGAAAGAACAGTCGCATGTTTTCTATCTCGAAACTGCTAGTTAACACTTTCGAGTTTTATTACAAATAGATCATTAATAAATATTTGTGTTCATAATAAACACACATAGATATGTTTTTAATCTGCACGAGCATTACGAATAAGCTGAATAATATTATGTGTAAAAACCGCATATGTTATGACTAATAAGCTGCCTGTTGCATCAACAGTACGAAGCCCGTGTTTCACAAAGAAATGGTAAAGGCACGTATATGTATCAGAATGGTTAATCGGAATTTTAATATACGATATTGTGTAACATTAAAGGTAGAAAAAAAAAAGGCCCTTTCAGGTGTCTAGGTTTAATAAGCCAATATGAAAGGATGTTATTGTCTACAATGGAGGAAGGATTAATTATATGCTCCGTTGTTCTACACAAAGTGGTGACGGATGATCTAATAATAAGTATACATCATGCGTAGATGATACATAGTTACCATGTAAAACACGTTAGGTTAGGTACTGTGTTTTTTTATTTTTTTAATTCAAAGGTATTTTTTTAATTGTTCCTATTTTATTCAACCAAATAAATCTATTTAATATGCCACACATATGCATATATGTACATTTGTATATACATATATGTAGTGAATATATAGATCCTGTTGAAGTGTTATTGGTCCAAATAATATTAACAAAATATCTCATTACATGGAAAAATATAACAATCAAGTGTGGTGCGTAAAAAACAAACACTAACTTTTCCATGTGGAAAAAAAAAAAAAAGGCTTTGGACGAATTAAAAAAATTGGTATGCAAAATATGTTAAATAAAAGAAATAGTTAAAAAAGGCACATATGTAAGGTGATGGGTTCCGGGTTTCAGGGTTTAGAGGACGAACAAAGTATGTAAGTATTTAAGAAGGAAAAGAACGAATAGGAAGAGGGAAGGAGGATTGAGGAAAAGCATGGAAGAAAGAGGAAATTGGCATTCTGTAGTTATTGTACAAGGGCTTTTGTGTAGGTAGAGACAGTGTGAAGACGTTTAGTGGAGAAGGCGGCGGGGAGTGGTATTCATGACGCGTTGCGTGCGTAGGTAGTAGTAGTACTACTTTTTTTTTTTTTTCCTTTTCTTCTTCTACAACGCAGCCAAGACGGCGGACGGCAGGAAGGCGGTACGAAAAAGAAGTAGTTGTTGTGTAATTATCACGACTTCGGACAGCGTTGACGGAGAGGCGTGACGGAGAAGCGTTGACGGATAGACGGGGTTACGGACACGGCGTTGACGGAGAAGGGGGTGTGTGTATGTTTTTTTGTGTTGTTGTTGTGCTTTATTGAGCGGTGCAGTAGTGGTAGTATTATTATTATTATTATTAGTAGTAGTAGTAGTCTTGTACTTTTTTTTAACAAGGACATAACGTGTTTAATATGGGTAACAAGCATGGCCAGGACGCACTGCCCTTTCTATTGGCATGGCAACATTATCTAAACATAAAGCACATAACGCACGCAGGCACGTATTGGGTAAGTTCCATTGTACACAATATTGTGGAGGCACGAAAATAGTGCACTGTGCAGAGCAACATATATACATGGCAAATTGGAACCCGTATGTGTGCGTACACTATTTATATAAATGTCACACAGTAAGGGAGGTATGGTGAAGAAAGATACAGTGCACGCAGCATGCATGAATCTCAAAGGCAGCATGGTTAAATGTAGCTGAATTTAAGGGAAGCGCGAACAGAATGAATGTACAAGCACATATATGGATTCTTCTATCCGCAGAAACAATTAATGCGCGAGGGCAAGATTATCTTCCCAGAAGTAACACGGACGTTCAGCCAAGGTAGAGGCCTCAACGCTGGTATTTGTGGAGACTTATATAATGGAGCGCATGACGGATTATGCAGAAGCAGATGTTTTGAAATTGCAAGCCTTATGCTGTACATAAAAGGATATAGTTATAAGAATGGCAACTGGGCAAAAACAGAACTAGATGCACGCTCCGGAGGCAAGTTTGGGGAATATTTACGGTGTACACTCGCGACTGAAGTTTTAGTACAGGTGTATGGGCAAACTAGTGATCATAGGGAAATAATAGAGAAGGTCGAGCAACAAATGCGGCAAACGCATACATCAGGGAAACAGACATATGAGCCAGGGGTTTGTGACGGCCAGGATTATGGGGCAGTAATATTCGGAGTAGGAGGTATAGGAAGGGGCCTACAGCAGCGCATAAACGAATGGCAGCAGGGTTTGCCAGGAGGCAAAACAAGAAGTAAATACGGTTCAGGGCAGTGGGGTCTTCCCGGCAGCTCGGGTTCAACCACAATATGCATAGGAACCTCAACAACTACAAACAATGTACCAACAGGTACGAATAATGAATAGTCGGACACGGACAACAGGAAAAAAAAAAAAACACACACACACACAATTTCCGGAGAGACAGGGAGCGACACAACGCAGAGAGAGAGAAACCAAACGTCGAATGAGAATGATGGCGGCAGAGCGACAGCGACGGGTCGGCCGCTGGATGTAGACGTCGACAGACCGACACACACACTGTGTGTGTTGTGTTTTTGTTGTGGGAGAGAGAGAGAGTCTTTTCCCGGGGTGCCACCCTACCCCTGTCCCAGCCGCACCGTCCCCGTGACCGCTTCCGTCTCCTGCCCCGGCCCGTCTCTGCGTCCGTGCGTGTCCTACTCCGCCGTGCCCATGGCACCAATGGTGCCAACCGCGGGCAACCGCCGTCTCGTCCACGATGGCGGTAAACCGTGTGGTCCAGCCAGCCTTCAGCGCCGGATCATGAGCGACGGACCATAGGCAACCGTGTGGTCCAGCCAGCCTTCAGCGCCGGACCATGAGCGACGGACCATAGGCAACCGTGTGGCCAACAGGGACGCACCGTGGGCAAGCATCCAATCATCCAAACATAGCCTGTTCTCATGACTTCTTCCATCCCCGCATTTGCAGGTGGTGCTCCGACGCAGGATACGGTAGACACGGGCCCGCAGGGCATACCGGAAGAAACAAAACCGGATGGGACGGATCCCGCGTCAGCGGGTCCAGATGGTCAACATGAGCATAAAGGTAAAGTTGTTGACACAAACGTACAAGCAACTACAGACGTCTCCGGGCAGCCCCTTGATGATAAGGAGTCGTCACCTGGGGAAAAACCTGGACGGGCACAATCCCCGGATATCTCAACTCCGGTAAAGGAAGACCAAAACGTTGATCCCGGAAAGACGAGCCCCGTCGATCCAAATGTTCAGGACGGTAAAACCCTTCCCGACAATCCCATTGATGGCGGCAACGATGACCCCCCACCACCGCCAGACCCGCCCAAACCAAAACCAGAAACCACGAACCCAGATCAATCGGGTAGTAGCGCCGGCGGCGGCCAAGGTAGCGAGGTAACTGTTCCTACCAATAATCAGGCTGATCCGAATACACCAAAAAATGCGGGCAGTGGACAAGGCGACTTCACTTTAGAAATAGCGCTTCCAACAGGAGGGGGCGATGTGGGCGAATCATATGGAACAGGTCCCACACCAGGTCCAAAGGGGAACCCTCCGCACAATGTGGAACACGGTGGCCCCTTCTTCCCTGACCTAACCGCCGACGTCCTTACCGCCACTACTCCCGTGCTCTTCTTCCTGTCCGCCGTCACCGTCGCCCTCTTTGGTTATTCTCTGTGGAAAGTAAGCATGCACTCTCAAGCTCACACCACGCACAACACACAAGCTCGCACAAATATCACCGAGTGCAAAATGGACGAACGACTGTTTCCGGCCATATTCCACACCCTGCGTCCCCTTGG
>NW_012192684.1:32976-50697 GCF_000956335.1 Plasmodium fragile | reverse complement strand
AAAAAAATTCCAATAACAGGTAAGGCATTTTATTTATTATTTTATTTTGTTCTCTTTTCTTCCCATCACGGTACCATGTGATGGTTTCCACTTTTGGTTTAAATGTCCTTTTTTTTTTTTTAAGATTAAATTGAGACTTCTTCTGCGTCTCCAGCTTTGTTCAGCACGGGCAAGTAAAACAAATTTGCTTCCCTGCCCCCTTTTTTGTCCTCCACACGAAAACAGGAACAGGCGGACGAACAGCAACGGGGAAGTAGTCATCCCGAGCTAATAATCACCCCCGCCGGCAACAACATTCGATTATCCCAAAGGTGACATTTAACCCAATTTGGACGCGTCAAAACATTGTAAAAATTTACTTATTTGATAAAAAAAAAAAAAAATCCCCCCGGTCGCTGCCCCACAAAATGAGGAAGCATGAACGGGGAAAATCATAAAAAATGAAAAGGGGTTGGTAACAAAAAACATATTTTGGCGACACGCACCGCATAGAAAAAGAAGCGACGGCTAGACCAGTTGCTGTCCTGCCCGTACGGGTTGAAACAACCAAACGGGGGAAAGCAGAGCGGTTAGAAAAATTCATCCGCGTGGTCATATGAGTGTCTCCGCTTGCCGTCCCGCCTACTTGGGGGCGAAGAAAAACCAGTGCTTGGTGTACAGCGTCAAATTTGGTAACATCACAAAAATGGGGATGGTGAAAAACAGAAACGTAGAAAATTTAGGTAAAAATAATATGTCCGTTGAACTCATATTGTTACTATTATAATTGGAGAATAAAGACAGAGGAAGCAAATTTACAATATTTAATGAATTCATATTTGACATATATTTGTTGTCACTAGCATTTTTTATTGGTAGACTTCCTAGCCGTATGCTGAATGGTGTAAATCCGTAACTCTTCTCCTCATCGTTGCTTTTCTTCGCTGGCTCGTTTTGCTGATATATGTACCGCATCAGCGGGGAGGTGTATGCTCTCTCTTCTAGGTTGATGTCCATTGGGGCTGCATGAAAGGGGAAAAAAAAAAAAACACACACGTGTTTGAAACTATGCATTACACGGATGGAAACCGAGATAACCCTCTTTCAGTTTCCTTCTGCAGTGTGCCCACACGAATATGTGTATTTCTTCTCAACTATGTATACGCCTGAACGTGCCACTTGATCTGCGACCCATATGCTGCTCTAGCTTGGCAAAATAGCAACACAAGGGGGGCGCGTAATCGTAGCCCTACCTAAACTTCGGTGTAATTAGAAGTGGTGACAACCTTGCTTCGGTCCGTTTCTGCTCTGCCGTAAGTCTGCCTTTAGGCCTTACGAAGAGGATCCAACTGTAACCTCTATTTTGTGGATGTCCTCGCTGCCTCACACTATTAGCTGTGTGTTTCTTCTCTTCCCCAAAGAATAAAAAAAAAAAAACTCCGCGATTATTTTTGCGCCTTCCTCTGTTGGGTGAGGTGGGCCTAGGATCACTTCACTTAAGCGATTAAACGATTAACCCGTTTTTACTGTACATATATTTTTTCCCACACTTGCGCGGTATGGAGTACCTAAATGCGAGTCGATGTTGGCCACCCAACCACACCTTCGTGCTACTCCTGTGTTTTTCCACTTGAGGGAAAAAAATGAAATATACATTTTCTGTTCACGTTGCTGGAAGGATGTACATATACCAAATGGTTATAAAATGTGTGTTTTTTTTTTTTTTTGTTTTATGTTTGTTTTTTTTTTGTTTTTTTTTTAAGAGGCAGGCGCACCTTCTTAAGGGTGTAGCTTGAAAAAATGCACTGTGTGTTTTTCGGCCTCTTTCTTTTCTTTTCAACCGATTCGCGCTATTGTACTTCTTGCCCAGTTATAGGACATACCCATAACGTTTTTTCAGGGGAAAAAAAAAAAATTTTAAAGGTGTTCCTCATTGTGCTAACCGGTTGAGGAACGCTGCTCCGTTTAAATGCTTCACCTTCTCCAAAAAGATCGCTGCGTTGCGTTTGCCTCTACCATGTGACCGAGCGGACTAAAACGGAGGAAAATTTCATTCACGCAAAGATGAATACGTCGACGTTCCCACCCCTCATCACATCAGTGCTGTACCTACGTAACGCTTTTTTTTTTTTTTTTTTTTTTTTTTTGCATACGCGTTCCCTCATCGCACATCTCCATGTGTACTCGTTACACTTTCACATTCCCTCCACATGCACAAGTATAGTTGACAGGTAGTGATGTGTTCACACGAATGTTTGCTTAACTTTTACTTTACCACTCATCCCACATAAGCCAAGCTGCACGAGGTGTACATCTTCAGAAAACACATCATTTGTGAATTTCCCTTTTTCTTAACTTGTGCTAGACAAGGCAGTTATGAAAAGAAAAAGAAAACAAAAAAAAAGTGAATTATTTCCCAATTTGTGCGATTAAAAAAAATGTAAAAATGTACATTTCGATTTTAACCTCCTTACAAGTGTATGAACAGTTCATATTTTTTTTTTTTTTTTTTTTATCCCCTATGCATACGTGAGCATAATAATTTACATGGTTACCTTGCCTACTACGAAAATGTTTGCTTGTTAACCTAATTCGTTTGCACTTGGAGAAGAAACAAAAAGGAACTGCCTCCCTCACGACCATTACCTCTACCGCCACCTCTACACCTGTCACGATTTACACATTTGAAACGAACATTTTGTCCTTCATTTCGGTCAGCACATAACATAATACATGTGTAGAAATCCTCTCAAAAGGGATTTTTTTTTTTATCTGCCCCCTCTAGGTATACCCACCTAGCCATGCGTATGAAACTGCACTAGGAGTGTGATAAGCGTCTTCATATAAATATGGAAAGTGTATGACGCCCCTGAGATCTGCATTCCTTGACGAAGAACGCACTCTCTCGCTCAGACATAAGAGAGGGGAGGGGGGTGGCACATTCACATACGCATATGTTCTTATGTTCCCATACGTGTATGTTTCTTTGCACGGGCGACCATGTACCTGTGCATACGTTCGTATGGGTAAGAATGGAGGCATCCCCTAAATTGTCTTACGCACCAAAAAGAAACACACGGGGGTAAAGTCCTGCAAAACGGCTGAGAACCCCAATTCCAACGCTTCAAAAGAAGGGACGAATGACATTGTGTTGCTCCGTTGTCGCCACATCCTATCCTACCTATGTGAAGCCTTTTTGTAATCCCTAAGAAGAGTGCATATATACGACGAAGTGCAAAACTTTTGTTAAAATTCCCATGTGCATATAATGCCAAGGATGTGCGCGTCCGTTGGAGCAACGAACAAGAACCCTACACATCCATGCGCCAAAGGATGAAGGCTCATTTTTTTTTTCACTATCCTTTCGCTCCACAGCTTGGCCACTTTATGGTATCCCTTTTTTTTTTTTTTTTCTTGATACCCCTGTTTTCTCCTTTGTGCACTTATTTGTCTAGCACCTTCGCTCTGTTCTACTCCAGCGTGGCCACCCTCCTTACAACAGCACCGTTGGGTCATGCCAAGGGAGGTGCTCATATTAACTGCTACATTTTTTGGGAAACCCACAAAAAAACTTTCCCCTCCTTCCCACACGGAAATGTACACAAAGGAGGAGGGGCATCCGAGCTAATCGAGCACACAAAATAAAACAAACAGGGAAGGCGCATTGCGCACAAGTACCTGCACGTGGCAGCCATGAGGAGTGCACACCGATGGACTCACAACATGAGAAGCGCCGAACGGGAAGTCATCAAGAAAAGTGAATCAAGAGAATCAGATAACGGCAGCTCGCACGGGAAGGAAAAGAAGGAGAATAAGGAAAAGAGGGAAAAGGATGCACGAAAGAAAACACAACAATACACAAACGAACTGTGCGAAATTCTCTCCTCCGATGACAGCAATCAACACATTGAACAGGACACAGACAATTTTATTATAGTGGAGCTCATTTCATACATCGCTGGGAACTCCAGAATTATGACCTACTATCCGAGCACCCGTGGAAGCAAATCTGGTCAGAACAAGTACCTTCATCACTTCTACAGCAAAAAGAGGATCAAGCTGTATTTGTGCCTCCACAAAAGGAGCAACGAAATTTATATATACAAGGTCGAGTCTAGGAAGGTCAAGAGGAGGGACACACATCCAGGCAATGGTGCCTGTTCACCTCCCGTTCCAGACTCCATCTCTTTCCATGGAGAGAACATGAGAAAAGAAAATGCATTCATGCACAGCGGTAAAGTCAAAAGTGAGCAACAATATCACGCACCTCCACCTCCCAATGAAGAGCATAACCCCATCATCAACGAATTCACCTCGTCCTGCAAAGAAGAACCAACCCATGACGACTGCAAAAGGGACAAGTATAAAATAAAAGTTGAAGATAAAGCTATACCAGTGTGCACTGAAAACCCTGACTTGAGAGAAAAATGCACCAAAAAAATGGTTGTCACAAAACTGTTTGATAGCGTACACTGCAGCTACGACTTGTCCACCATCGAATTCACAAAATTGAATAACCCAGATGATAAAACCTTAAACTCGTTGAAAAGCATTTTGGAGCAAAAGATTAACAAAGGTGAGACGAGGATATCCGATGCGGGCTATTCCCGGGAGGGGGGTACTACTAAAATGGACACTTCAAAAGGGACACTTCCAAGTAAAGGGGACACCCAACTTGACACTTCCAATCTTAATACTCTTTCGAAGGGCATTCCTCCTAGTGATCATTCCTGCGCAAAAACAGAAGAGGCGGGAAAAAATATGACCCGTTCAGGCGATAATGATAATGCATGTGACAGCCAAATTAAAATATTATTTCTTCTTTTTCGCGAGCCAGCAGACATATACATGAACCAGTTTGCGGCTTTTGACCAAGGTACTGCAAAGACATATCTTACACTCGCGTGAGTAATGAAGGGGGAGAAAAGTGCACATGCGCGAGCATACATACTCCAGCAGATAGGTCTGCTCCACACACACACACACACATATACACACGTGATCACTTCATTTTGCTTCGACTTTTTTTTTCCCCCCCACCAGGAAACGACGAAACGTGCATGAAGGAAATAAACGGGTTTTTGAAGGACGAGCAGCAGCAGCACCTCGAGAGGGAGTGCACAAAAGCTAAAAGAACAAACAAATACGGATCACAAATCAAACAAATCACACATGACCAAGTTCCACAAAACTTCCTACAGAGTTACGAAAGTGACGTAAGCATTTACAGCAACGACGTCTACTTTAGCGACACACAAGTTGTCACCAGGGAAAACGAACTCGATATGAATGAGAAGAAAAAAAAAAAAAAAAGCATTCCAGTTTTCACTCGAAGCCATTTAAAAATTAAGTGGCTTCTACTCAATTTGAATTTAACAAAAGATGAAGAAGTGCTCATACAAAAATATGTACTCTTGAAAAAAAACACCATTATGAGGTCCACCAAGTCTACCCACGACTCGAACGACCTGCACTCCAGTTTTTACAAAACGAAGAAAAGGTCCAACTGGGAAAAGGGAAAATTTCCTAGGGAACAATCTCATTTGCTTAAGGGAGACACCACTTGTAATGGAGGGAAACCCTACTCCACGCGTAGTACCAGAAAGGGTAACAACACACAAGTCAGTCAACAAAACAAAAATAACACCGAAAAAAGCAGCAGCAATGAGCCACACCATGCTCATCTAAGCATGAATGATCGAGACGACAACAACCATAATGAGAACACTGTTAAGGACAAACTAACGGAGAGAAGCAACAAATCCATGTTCATGATTAAGTTAGAAGATGATGAGGTGAAGACCAGACGACAGGCAGGTGATGTCCATCATGAGCATGTGACAGTGGAGGACAAAATGTCTTGCCAAGTGGGGGAGATAAATGTTGGCAATCAGAACGACGATTCTGCCGAGGTTGATCGTACTGTGCGTGAAGCGGATGCACCTGTTGAAGCAGTTTCATACTACCACGTTGCTGCTCATTCTACTGCGGACGATGCGCAAAGCGAATTTGTCCCCAGCAACAGTATCTCGAAGGGGAAGAACTACCTCCACGACGACCCCACCACCAGCCAGGAACAGAGCTGCGCCTCCAAAA
Organism: Plasmodium fragile; assembly: GCF_000956335.1. Taxonomy (NCBI): domain Eukaryota; phylum Apicomplexa; class Aconoidasida; order Haemosporida; family Plasmodiidae; genus Plasmodium; species Plasmodium fragile. Next base: position 44,622 of record NW_012192684.1, on the reverse strand, counting down.
TATGTTCATCATACTCCTACCTGGACCACAGCTCTCAAGTGTTGTACGATCAGGCTACTGACCACAAAGAGGAAGAAACTCAAAACGTTAGGAAAAGAAAAATTGAGCAGATCGAAAATACTAACGAGATGAAAAACAGAGGGAAAAAAAATTTGCATGCTTTGTCGGAGAGGGAACGTTACCATGATACCTTTCCTGAGATAAGAAATACCCAATGTGAAATTGTAACCTCCGAGGTGGAAGCAGCAATCGGCAGTTGTCAAGTGATAGACGTCATCAGTACGTCAAATGGGCCATCCAACGGGCCGTCAAACAGTGCACCAAACGAAGCGTCAAACGATACTTCGAACGACTCCCTGGCGGTTGGCTCCGGAAAAAACCACTCCGGAAACTCCCACGCCAGCTACATCTCCGAGACCGACTCCAGGTACAGGAGGTGTGCAGACTCCGTGGAGGAGGTCCTCCCGACGGGGGAAGGGCAGGGGCAACAGATGCAGCGCGATGGGGTTGTTGGCAGCTCTGGAGACAGCTTATCAGGCAACTCCGACAGGGAGGGTTGCATCCAGGGGGATGTTTCCCGCGCCGACCAGGAAGAGGTTAACGAGGGGAGTGACCACAGTGCCGTAAGTGGGGACCACCTCCCTCCCTGCCACGCGGAAAAAGCAAACGAGACCACCCAAAACAGCACACGTAACGATGCTGACAGCGAACAAGGCGACCAAGAGGCCCTCTTCTTCAAGTACAAAGTGAGAAGCGTATTCGATATTATTAAAGTCATATGTTGCCACTTCATGAGGCACTTCAAGTACACCACCAAGCTAAAATTCTACATAACCACATTTTTAAATTTCTCCAAAATCGAAAAAACCAAATTGCAGTTCATGCACAAGGAGAGAATAGTAGACACGCAGTTGCTCAAAATGTATATCAACAAAAAAACGGAAGACGTTAACAATGCTTGGAAGATCAACACATACAAAATGGACCCACACAATCTCTTCCGTTTGGGGAAATTTAAGTACATTGATGATTCTATTATTGACTTCTTTCACAACTATATCCATTCCTTTGTTCTAACAAAAGACAAGAGGAAAAAAAACGACATTTACATTTTCAACACGTTTTTTTATAAAAAAATTGAATTGTATGAAGACTCCTGCAAGGCTTACATGAACACCAATAGGTGGATTCAAAAGTTAGACAGGAAGGTCTACGAGTACACCTACGTGTTTGTTCCCATCAACATCAGCAACACGCACTGGTCTCTCGTGCTCCTCTACTTCCCCTTTAACGACAACCAAGGGGGGGGACAACATCATGAGGAAGTAGCAGCACAAGAAGAAGTAGCAGAGGGAGAAGAAGAAAACAACGCCCAGGAGGCAAGCACACCCAGTGCAGAAGACTCTCCGGACAGAAGCACACCAAGCGAAGAAAATTCCCTGAATAGAAGCACGCCCAGCGCAGAAGACTCTCCGAAGAGAAGCACGCCAAGTGGAGAAGACCCCACGAGCAGCAGCTCACCCAGTCACTCCAGCCAACCGAGTGCAGAAGACTCGTCCCCAGACCATTTACGTGCATCATTTAGAAGCAAATCATGTGAGTCCTACTTTTCCAAAGAGGCAGGGGGGGCCCTCTCCGAATCGAACACGTCCAAGAACCACACTTCTCTTTTGAACAATTATCTTCAAGGACAAGGCAATGTGAATCATTACCATGAAAAGAAAGAAGGACACTCCTGCAAGAACGTAAAAAGTGCAAGTGATTGTGGGGACCACCACACAGAGGAAATCCCCGCAAATGAACACATGACCTCCCTGTTGACAGATACAAACAAAACGGGTTCTACCAGAACAACCTGCAACGAAACTTCAACCAAAGTAGACGATCAGCAAAAAAATGAAAACGTTAAAATCGCCTACATGATTTACCTAGACTCTCTCTTCCCCTCCATCAGGGGAAATAAAATTTTGCACAAGTTGAAAAAGTACCTGGAGTATATGCTGCAGCGGGACTACGCATCTCCCGCGGGGGCAGCCCCCACCGCTACGTATAACGCTACGTCTAACGCTACCACCACCCCGCGCATCTTCTTCAAATTTGTCTACCCTAATGTTATCCCGAAGCAAACGAACACGTACGACTGCGGCATTTACATCATCCAGTTCGTTTTGCATTTGTGTCTGAATAAGCACCTGGTAGAAAGCGAGTTGATCAAGTCATGTCGGGAGAAGGGGAAGAACAGCCCTGCCGGTGATCGATTTCACTTCAGGCTTCACAACCATAGGCGCGATGTCGGCAGCTCCTACTCGAGGTCAGGTGTGAGAAAGCCCGCCCCGTGGTTCTCCCCCAAGGATATTAGCTTAAAGTAAGGGGCAAATTGCGCGTTGGTGGCGCCGTGAGAAGCGGCCTAAGCGCCTTCATTCCCAAGTGGCATCTTCACCAACCGCTTATCTTGCTCTCCCCCCGTGTGTTACCACCCCTCACACAGTCGCTTGTTCCCGCATTCTTCCCCCCAACAGGCGCAAGCAAATGAAGAAAATGCTCCTCTACATGAAGAATGTAGTCGACTGGAAGTCGGACGAACACGTCCAGACCCTCAATTTGCTTTTTTTGAAGAGTCACAATATGGAGTGTACGAGGACCAAAGTGGAAGATACCTCTACGTGAATAATCTTCCTAAGTATTTCTTCTTTTTTTATCGCTCAGGTGGAGCGGAAAAAAAGGATGAAGGTTTACCTCCCCCCCCTGGTGTAAACACCTGTGCGTTGTTCTTTTTTTTTTTTTTTTTTTTGTCAATATTAATATGTACTGTGCGAATCTGCGTGGATGAAGAATTGGAGGTTCATATCCCATCTCTTTCACGCTGCACATATTTGAAGGTACACACACATGCACATAAATACATACATATGTGTGTTCCGTTTAACTACATTTTGAACTGGCCGTGGAAAAAAAGACAACTGGCACTTCCCTAACTCGAAGCAGCCTCGGCTGGCGCCTTCCCAAAATTTCCTACCATCATCCCAACTACATTGCGCTTTTTTAAAAAAATTTCAAAATTGAACAAAAGGGGTATGAACGGACTTAAAGTTTCAGTTTAAATATGCAAAGAAGTGAAAAAAAAAAAAAAAAAAAAGAAAAAAAAAAAGCAATGTCATGAATAATATAAAAAGCAAGCATAATTTTAAAATAAAATGTGATAAAATATATTTTTCAAAATTTGATATTTCGGGGAGGGCCAGATAAGGGATGGGGGTACGAAATTGGAAGATGGGTGAAATTCCCACGTGGCAACCTGTTCGGTCACCCACGCAGTACACATATATATATATATATATGTATATAGCTTCATTCGTCACCCTTAAGCGGAGCCATCCATAAAACGCATGTTTTCCCCCTTCATCTCGAGGGGTGCGCCGTCAAGCGATAAGAAAAAAAAGGGGGGGGGGGGACTCGGGAAAAAAAAAAAAAAAAAAAAGGAGACACCACAGCGTGTACACAATATGTACCTACACGTGTGAGTATACCCATCTGTAAGCAAATACTTTGTACAATACACACACATCGCATAAGTTTGGACCAAACAAGGGGAACACACCAGGGGAGAGATAGATAGAGACGGCCCCCCTTCCCGCCACCCACTCCGCTACCGCTACCGCTACCACCCCCGCTGCGATCGCTCCATCCACCAAAACGTGCCAACCAGACACGAACGGTTGAACCCCCCTCAAGAAGTGGCGCAGTACAGAACAAGCTCCTTATCGCCGTCCGCCTCCGATGCGTAAGAATTGGCCAACGTCACGTGGATACTAGGAGCAATGAAAAAAACAGTACCCTTCTTCACGCCCTTAATGCTAGCCTTTTTCTTATCATTCTTCCTGCCCTTAATTTTAACAGTGCGATTGCTAGACAAAACAATGCATGACGTAAAGCTCACATCAGAAAATAAGAAAGTCACGCTCTCTCCTGGTCGAACAGTTAAAAATAATATTCGAAAATGCTTCATCTTGTAGTAGCTATAAGATATTATATTGTAGTTTATAAATTCCTTTTCAAGGATTATAGGGAAATTCCTTTTATAATTTACATACTTTATAAAATTTACTTTGTCTATCTCCTTGTTCGTAAGTCCTCCTCGAATCACCAGGTCCGAGTTAGTCATGCACTCCAAGCAGTGGCCAGAAATGTACGAGTGAATAACTCCTGGCTTAATATACACCACATCTCCATCCTTCAAATTTAGTTGTTGCAGAATAAACACAAATATTCTTCCTCCATCATTTGGGTGAAATTTAGACACGTTATAAAAAATTTCAAAAATGTTATTAATTATAAAACTTTCCGTTTCTGACTGAACATCTTGGTAGTTTTTCTTCTTACACACATCTGTATAAATTTCTTCTGGGCTTTTTTTTAATAATTCCTTTTCCTTCAAATAGGACTTGTATTTTTCATTTTTCGTTTCGATGTCATTAACACACTTGTTCAATACGTCGCTTTCAACTAACATGGTTCGGTATGTCAGGTACTTGAAAATGTGTTCATAGAAGGCTTTTATTTTTTTTCTGCTTCCTAGCTGGGCTGCGCATTGTAACTCCTGCTTCTTGTCTGAGCAAACGTGAGCGTCACCCTTAACCTCAGCCTTAACTTCGCCCTTAACTTCGCCCTTAACTTCGCCCTTCACCTCATCCTTCACCTCACCCTTAACGTCACCCTTAACGTCACCCTTTGCGTCACGCTTCGTGTCACCCTCCGATCCGCCTTCCGACTCTGTTGCACCCTGTGGCACTCCCTTGTTTTTCTTCTTCCCCTTTCTATTCGCGGTTTGGGGGTTCGGGTTATTTGCTGTCTCCACGGCACGCTTCTTCTCCGGGTCCTCCCCAGATGCAGAAACTGAATCCTTGCCCTTTCCCCCCTGCAACTCCGCTTTACTGCCCCCATCTACTACCCCCCCTCCTTTGACGTCCACCTGCTCCTCCACCACTTCCTCCTCGTCATCCTCATCATCCGAACCGCTTATCCCCGATGCACCCCTCCTACCATCGCCGCTGTTTTGCAGCTTCTCCTTCTCCACCTTAATCAAATTTCCCAAGTTTACATTTTGCTCCAAAAATTTATCATTCTTGTAGAACCCTTCAAAGAACCCTTCATCGAACACATACTTCTGAATGCACTCCGCGTAGTTGTCAATCACCGACAGGACGTCATAGGTCTGCCTGCCTCCTCTCTTCAGAGAGTACACAATTATGTAAATGTAAATGCGCGCCAACATTTTCATGAGCTCCATCACGTGCTTATCCTTTTTTGTGTGGAACAGATCGAACAGATGAAAAATGTCTCTTTGCTGTTCTCCCGCTGGGCTGTCCTTCCCTGCTTCCCCAATGCAGCTAACACTTCCATTTGGGCTGTTCCCTCCATTCGGATTATCCCGCTTCAGGTAAAAATCGTGGAGCTCCCGCACACTCGTCACCAAAAAAGCTATTTTAAACACATTCATAAAGCCGCACAACAAACTCATGGAATTAATACAAACGCACATCTCCGTTTTGAATACTTTGTCCTTGTACAGATTTGGGTTCAGTGTATTCAGGTAAAGGGTCTGCATTTCGTTCGGGTGAATCTGTATGCTCAGGGGCTTTGAAATGGACAACAGCTTAAACAGATAGGGAAAGAGCGTGTTCTTATCAATGTCTTCCTTTACAATATCGTACTTTTCGTACATGGAATAATTGTTCAATGAGGAAAATTCAATTTCAGAATATCTCTTCACATCAGCTTCTGTGCTTCGATTCGTGTTCACATCTTCCGACTTGGTTGAATTCTGTTTATTGTTATTCTTATTTTTCGTATTTTCCTTTTTTTTGAAAAAATATTTTCCAATTTTCCCTTTTTTCTTGTTCTTTGCTTCATATATTTGTAAAAAATTTTCAATTTTTATAAAATTATTTTTGTACAGTACTAAGTTAGGACCCTTTTCGTGATTTCCGATCCAGAGCTCTGCATACTTTGGCTCCGATTCATCATTTGTTTTGACTTCATCCTTACCGTTGCTGCTGTTCTCTTGGTTTTGCTTGCTCTTATCCTCTGGTGAGACATTCTCCGTGCAATTCTTTGCACGTTTCCCCTTGTCCTTCGCCGCTGCAGCTGCAGCCGCCTGTTTCTTCTTTTTCTTCTTATCCTCTTTACTATTCGGTATATACTCCTTTATGTATTCCACCTTATTGATGTCCTTTTTCACCAAATGGTAATTCTCCTTCACTATATTCTTCATAACGTCGTAAACCATCCCATCTTTACCCTCACCCCACTCGTACTTTTGTACATAAGGGATACATTCGTTTATGCACAATTTTCGGGTCTTCATTTTGTTGTCTGGTCGAATGATATTTTTTTTTTTTCCTTTTTTTTTTTTTTTTTTTTTTTTTTTTTTTTTTTTTTTTATTCTGCGTTTGGCTAGCTACGCGAACGAGCTAAGCCCTCCGCGCGTACAAAAAGTGCCAACGGCGAAATGGCTATATATATGTAGACTACACAAATATATATGTAGACTACACAAAAAAAAAAAAAAAAAAAAACGTACTTTTAAAAACATACAATCGGAAACAATGGCATCCACACGAGAGGTCAAACGAACAAGTACACATGCGAAAAACACACACCTTGAAAGGGTATAATTATAAAAAAAAATTTTGTTTTTTTTTTTTTTCTCGTGTGCTGTGTGCAGAGGCCGAAGCCTTATAACTACACAAGATGATCTTGGAGGTTGCGAAAAGTGGGCTCCGCTCTGGTGGGAAGAAGCCTCCTGTCCACTCTCCTGCCGGTGTAATATGTTACAAACCTGCACGAGGCGAACGGTCGGTGCTCCCACTTGATTAAAACCTCCCAATTCGCTTCGAACTGCTACCACTCACTCACTCTCACTGCGGAATGCCGTGCACAAATAGTAGGTCAAATTTCCCGGTTTTTGCAATTATCTCTCACGTAAAGAGCAAAAAAAAAACACAACGCGGGATGAAGCGAATTAGAAATCACACGTGCACTCACAGATGGCCAAAACGGACCCTTTGCAAACGTACATACCACAAAAAAAAAAAAATAATAATAAATTAATAAAATAAAAAACAAAATAACTGTTCTTGTTACGTAAAGGTTTTCACATTTTTATCAGGATACATGCTCTTGAAAGAGGCAAGTAAAAAAAAAGAAAAAAAAAAAAAAAAACATAAACAGACACATATAGGCGCGATTGCATTTCCCCGTTCGATAGACGGTCTGGATACGAACACAAAGCGGAGTCACGAAAAGGACGCGGTTATATTCACCCTCTCCTACTTACATGTAAAGCAGTCTCAGGGTAACGTACCAAGTGGTTTTTACCCGCGCTTTGCAAATACTTATAAACGCGGGGTGGGGGGTGGATTAGGGGCATACTTCTGCTGAGCACAAACATACGGACACACACAAACACATGCGGAGGATTTACCAGTGGACCGGTCCTACCCTCACGTGATCACGCTTCTCTCTTACACACTAACAAAGGGAAAAAAGCAAACGGCGAACTGATTTTACTCAGTTATTTGGCCAACGCATATTTTATTCTCATGTTATGGTGCCAATGCGTGCGTCGTTTTTTATTTTTAAAAAAGGTTGCTCTTCATACAATTCTTTCCCACCTGTCATGCCTCTTCTCAATCGATTTACCAACATGCACAAAAGGTGTTCATAGGTACCCGCAAGATTATTGGCCACTCCAACTGCGGTGTATTTGAGGCACCCGTTCGGTTCAGCTCCACTCAATAATGGGGTTACCCCTTGTTGGTTCCTTCCTTCTATATGCTGCTCTCCCGCTTACAAAGCTCTGTTCCTATGATTTATGTCCTCTGCAAATTTGCGAAGACTTCCTCGTTGGAACAGCGGAGGCAAAGCGATACATAAAGATAACGTACACTTATACATGCACAATTGCGTTCGCTAAATTTTTTTTTTTTTTTTCTCGTGATAAGCATGCAATGAGGGTGACCCCCAAAAAAGAGCTTTGTTGAAAAACACCTGTTTTGTTGCTCTTCACGTGCTCAAGTACAGCTGCGTTTTCAACAACGGGATGTATCCCTCACCCAAAGTGTACAAATAAGGGTATGTGTTTATACATGTACAGATCGTGTGAACTCTACACTTGTTGTTAAGCGTGTAGTCACTCGTGTAATTATTCTCGTACATGCGCATTGCAAATGTTAGAAGGATCTTTCATTATTTTCAACTTCTTTGCAACTTTTCCCTTTGTTGCTTATATGCCGTTTTCTCCCCTTTCATACTTTTTTTTTTTTTTTTTTTTTTTTTTAGTTATATTAATTTTAATTATTTCTCATACTTTTCGTTGTTGTAAAAATATTAATAAAAAAAAAAAACAAAACAAAAATAAAATATATGTTATAAAAAACATGTTGTTTTTTTTTGTTTCTGTTTTTTTGTATGGGTTACACTTGTATGTTTTTTTTTATTCACCTTTTCACTTTTTATTTTTTTTTAATTATATTTTTTTTTTTTACATTTTTTGTGAGCGTACAAAAAAAAACAGGGGGTTACAACGCATTTTGTTAAGCATATTTTTCCCCGTTTTTTTTTTTTTTTTTTAATAAAAAAAATTGTGTTACTTTTTGTTGTGTTGTGTTTATGGTTCCTTTTGTACCTGCAGCCTTTTCTCTCTCCCCTATTTTGTGTTCATTTTATTCGCCGCACCGCGGTATTATACCCTTCTTCATGCGTGTATTTTTTAAAAAAAAATGCTCGCTGAAATTCCTACATTACCTCCCCCTACATGAGGAATAACATGTTCCTTTTGTTGCTTGCTGCGGCAGGCACATGCATACATATATATATATATATAATATTAATACTTATTATAATATATATATATTATATATAAATGTGCTTTACAATTTTAATTATGCATAGTGCTGTATCTCTATATAACGCCCAGTACCGTTGCTAATTTCCGTGAGCGTTATTTGCAAGTGCCTTGTGCAGCACCTCATCCACGATTGACCACTAATTTTAAAACAGTGGCTCAACTCAAAGGTGCTTGCAAGCAAGCTCAAGTCAGCACTCCTCCGGTAAAGTTATTAATTTCATATTTTATATTTTTGTAAGTTTTCTTACCCGCGCACGCACTTAAACACAGACCATTTTTGTTCATACAAATATGAACCATATTTTTTTTTTTTTTTTTTTTTTTTTTTTTTTTTTTTTTTTACACTCCTCGTAATTGAGATGGGTTAGGTGAATTTTCTGTGCTTCTTTTCCCAGCAGTTGTGATGTGGTGCGCCGCCTTACAGTTCCGTTGTCGATCCGATATGAAGGCCCACCCATCGATGTGGCTATTTAATATACGTGTCATGAGAAGAAGAGGTGGGGACTTGTGCCTCCTCCTCTTTCCTTTTCTCTACGCTGCTACTAGAAGGGCTAATCATGTGAACACATACCCTTCCGCGCGCGTTCTTTTCTCCGCTTATTTTGTTCTCCTTTTTTTCCACAAAAATGGAGGTCCCTTTTTGTAAATACCTTTTCCTACAAATGTTATGCACAAAATGACGTTCATGTATAGAAGATCCTCTTTTTTTTTTTTTTTTTTTTTTTTTTGGCATTGTTCGGTTGACTCCAAGTTCATCACCATTTAGGGTTACTGTTTTTGTCAGTTCTTTTAGTTAGCACACCTGGGGGTGCGCGGTTCGCTAGGCGAGTACAGAACACGCGCAAAAATAAAAATAATAATAATAAATAAATAAAACACATACATATGTGTATACGCCAAGTGTATGTGCGCGCGCATTTGCTTACCACACCACATGCATACATATGCGCACTCAACCTTGCATGTGCATGTGCATGCGCGGGGGCCGCGCGCCAACGCCCACTCCTGAAGGGGAACAAAAACTGCTGTCGCGCGACCTGGAGGCCACCTGGCCCCCCACATCCCCCTAGACTCCAAATATAGTCCAAAGTTCGCGTTCCATTTTTTGAGTCAATTTTGAAGGGCAAAACGCTCAGGTGAGCCGGCTAGCAGGTTACTTATAGCAGGTGAGTAGCCACCCAAAAGTAGTTTCCATCCGATCTGCCTCTCCACAGATCTGCCACCCAACACAGATGTACTTCCCTGCTGAGGTACACCTGCCAACCGGACAACCCTCGCTCGCGCGCCAATTCTGAGGCTCTCCTCTCCAAATGTAAATTCTACACGTACACATACACGTCACTAGTGCTGTTCACTCTACCGTACTGCCGCACCCCAGGTGTGCTTACGTACTAAGAGAGCCCACACATACCCACCACCACGGGGCGCAAGCGAAGGGGCTAAAGTATAAAAAACCCTAAGCAAAAATAAAAGTAAAAAATAAATGTAAAAATAACAGTATCCAAATATAAAACTGCTAACGCGTAAAAAAAAAAAAAATAAATAAATAAATTAAAAACATGCAAAAGCAAATGAACCAAAGGGTAAAAAACCAGTTAACACAAAAAAAAATAACTCCCTTTTTTCATACATGCACAATCCCGAGCACACTCAAAAAAATTTTTTTTAAATTAAAAAAAATTAAAAAAAAAAAAAAAGGTCTCCCCGGAGTTGGCTTCTTAAACTGCAATCGTGTTTGTGTATATATTTTTTTTTTTCCATCCTGGTTCTACCTGGGCACACTCACAACGGTGTGGCAGTTCGGCTTCTACAACAGGTGCACACCCCCTGCTGCTTCCGTAGTTGTGCCCGGGCGCATGTTGCCGTGCCTCTTCCCCAGGCCAATTGGCCAAACGTACGTGTGTCTACAAAAGTAGCCCCGTCTATACCCTCCCGGCCTCTCCACGCTTAAGCCCACGTGGTTGTGCTCCTTGCATGTCTGTTCCATTTTTCTTCGAGCCGAACCAATTTTCACATCATACGTGTATACATAAACACATACACGTGTGCATATATGTTTTGTTTTTTTTTCTTTTTCTCGTGAAGGAGTTAGAATAATTCACACCGCTCACACATTTAAATTTCATGCCATACCAGCGTCCGTTTCGTCTATCCCACCGAGTACATGTGGTTGACATGTGCCAGCATTCCTCTTTTCCTCGCGCAGGGCAAAGTATCCCCTACCCCTACTCTGCCTCCTGCGTAGCACTTTCTCTCCTTTTGTTTGTCTTTGTCCTTATCCCTTTAAGTGTTAATTGCTTTCAATTATAATTTAACAACGAATTAGCGCATGTGATTTGTACTTTGTGTTTTTCCACACTGCACAGTCGCCCCACGCACACCCCCCTGACTCTAGGGTTGGGGCCACTCCGTGTCCTATTTATATGTGCCCTGTGACACACACCGCGCACACGCAAGGAAGTGCTGCTCAGTGGGCATACCTGCGGAGAACCCTTTGGGGATAACCCCTTGATGTTCTCTGCGCGGTATGCATGTGTGTACCCTGCGCCGCCGCTCTACAACTTGCCCCTCCCGTTTGCAATCCATGCCACTTCCAACCGTCTATAAAGAAAGAGAAGGAAGGAGAAGGAAAGAAAAATGAAACCATAATTCATGGCACACATTACACACCCCTTGTAACCTTTTCTTTGATGCACCTTTATTTGAATTAATTTTAAAAAAAAAAAAAAAAAAAAAAA
>NW_012192684.1:31206-32876 GCF_000956335.1 Plasmodium fragile | reverse complement strand
AATTAATTTTAAAAAAAAAAAAAAAAAAAAAAAAAACCACTTAAGGTTAATAATCCCGCACACGGTGATAAACGAGAAGGAATATGAGGATTGGACCCTTCACTTTCTCCTACCCGCTTTTCCTAACCCATATCAAATAAACCAACAGCACTGACATTTTTATATTATCTTATGCAAATGTGTATCCTTGTTCTATTTTGAGGTATATACAGATTTAGGCCATTTTTACCTTACTCGTTTCCTTTCTCCTATTTTGTTCGTTTCTAACCCAACATGAAAGGTACAACGTCAGATAGGGATCGGATCCAAGAGGGCCAAGTGACACCCTCAACAGCTCACTCCCTTCTTAATGTCTCTAACAAAAGAATTTTTAAGTACACAAAAACGGGTTCTATATATGTAGGAAAAATAAAGGCAAGGGTGAAGATACACCACCAAGACAGGGAGATGAAAAAGCGAAAGACGCTCTACAGGGTATGTGACAAATTAACCCCCATGGGGTACAAACAAAGTAACCTAAATATTAAAAGGGTTAGAAGCGACATATATAAAAAAGTGTTACGGAGAAGGGACCCATTTGGTGTGTATTTAATGAATGACTCCAAGGAGGGGTCAAAAAGGAAAAAAAAAAAAAAAAAAAAAAAAAAAAAAAGAGTGTGCAGCCCATCTGTGGAAGTGGCCAACCGCCCGATGTTGTCACACCCACAAGACAATTGGCCAAACGGACAGATCAGGCGGAAATAATTCACAACGCCGAAATAGAAGATATTTCTGTGATGAAGGTACAAAGGAGTAGAGGAAGGAAAAGGCCCCACTCGGAGGCGTCCCACCAATGTACACACAGCAGGGTTCACTGTACAGGGGACCAGGCGGGGGATGCAGCCCCGTCGCTACAGGGCACCGATGGAGGGCAGAGTGGTGCGAAAGATGATAAGGCCAAAGATGGGGGAAGCGGTACTGGAGACGGCTCACCGTGTGGTGGTGGCTCCCCCCGTGAAGAACGAGAACAGGGAGGGAATGAGAATCAGGACAAGGGCCATGGTGGAGGTAGGAGCGGTGATGGGGGAGGAAGTGGCAACGGGGAAAAGGACCAAAGGGGAGGCGGACGCCAAAATGATGAAAGCGATCAAAGCGAACAGAGTGACCAGAGTAGCCACAGCAGCCAGAGTGATAGCAGCGGAAGAAGTCTGGCCGGACGTCCCGCGAGCGATTCTCAACCCAGCAGTAGCTTCAAGTCTAATCGAGCCATGTACACGAGCGCGAAGGTGCATGTGCAAATGCCAAAGCGCACACGACGTAGGAAGAAAATTGTTGTCAGCTCATCCACGTCAAACGATAACGAGTCCTCCATTTATAACATTTTTGAAGAAGACTTTACTTTCTTGTATCCAAACCATTCGAACCCGTTTAGTTATTGCAGCAGTGATAACCGAGATCGGACGGGGCACACGGGGGGGAAGTTATACAACTCTTATGAGTTTAATAAAGACCCCAATTCGAATAACAGAACGGACCACTTCTACAATGTGACAGGAGATGTAGTGTACACTCAAAGGAAACACAAAAATGAAATGGGAATTTTTCAGGAAGGTTTGTTGGTACCATCAGATGGAGGTGCCTTGGAGGGCTTATCGGACCCAAACGGAGGGAAGGCCAAGAAGAAAAAGAAG
>NW_012192684.1:29532-31106 GCF_000956335.1 Plasmodium fragile | reverse complement strand
AAAAAAAAAAAAAAAAAAAAAAAAAAAAAAAAGAGTGTGCAGCCCATCTGTGGAAGTGGCCAACCGCCCGATGTTGTCACACCCACAAGACAATTGGCCAAACGGACAGATCAGGCGGAAATAATTCACAACGCCGAAATAGAAGATATTTCTGTGATGAAGGTACAAAGGAGTAGAGGAAGGAAAAGGCCCCACTCGGAGGCGTCCCACCAATGTACACACAGCAGGGTTCACTGTACAGGGGACCAGGCGGGGGATGCAGCCCCGTCGCTACAGGGCACCGATGGAGGGCAGAGTGGTGCGAAAGATGATAAGGCCAAAGATGGGGGAAGCGGTACTGGAGACGGCTCACCGTGTGGTGGTGGCTCCCCCCGTGAAGAACGAGAACAGGGAGGGAATGAGAATCAGGACAAGGGCCATGGTGGAGGTAGGAGCGGTGATGGGGGAGGAAGTGGCAACGGGGAAAAGGACCAAAGGGGAGGCGGACGCCAAAATGATGAAAGCGATCAAAGCGAACAGAGTGACCAGAGTAGCCACAGCAGCCAGAGTGATAGCAGCGGAAGAAGTCTGGCCGGACGTCCCGCGAGCGATTCTCAACCCAGCAGTAGCTTCAAGTCTAATCGAGCCATGTACACGAGCGCGAAGGTGCATGTGCAAATGCCAAAGCGCACACGACGTAGGAAGAAAATTGTTGTCAGCTCATCCACGTCAAACGATAACGAGTCCTCCATTTATAACATTTTTGAAGAAGACTTTACTTTCTTGTATCCAAACCATTCGAACCCGTTTAGTTATTGCAGCAGTGATAACCGAGATCGGACGGGGCACACGGGGGGGAAGTTATACAACTCTTATGAGTTTAATAAAGACCCCAATTCGAATAACAGAACGGACCACTTCTACAATGTGACAGGAGATGTAGTGTACACTCAAAGGAAACACAAAAATGAAATGGGAATTTTTCAGGAAGGTTTGTTGGTACCATCAGATGGAGGTGCCTTGGAGGGCTTATCGGACCCAAACGGAGGGAAGGCCAAGAAGAAAAAGAAGAAAAAGAAAAAAAAAAAAAAAAAAAAAAAAAAAAAAATCATTATAAACATGATGAACAACACGATGAGCGCGATTAACGCCATGGGTGAGGAAGACCATACAGGGCAAGTCACTTCAGGAAAGACACAAAAAAAGACCCACAGGAATACACACCCCGGTAGCCTCGGAGGGTACTCAGACCACTACGCAGCCAGCAGCTCCAAAAATTCATGTGCATACAGCGAGCAGGTCGACATATGCGATAAAACAAACACCAACATATTCCTTTACAAAAAGGAAAATATATTACGCTTGAAGAAAACACACGATGGAAATAAAAAAAAAAAAAATTACAACGACATTATATATCACATTGATACGATTGTAAATGTTAATAAAAAGGTAAAGGTCGTGATTATCGGAGCAGGTTTGTCTGGACTAACAGCTGCATATGTATTACTGAATCATAACGTGGATGTAACTGTGTACGAAGCAAGAAACAGAATCGGTGGTAAGTTTTTTTACTCACCGAATGGAAAAAAAAA
>NW_012192684.1:6336-29432 GCF_000956335.1 Plasmodium fragile | reverse complement strand
AAAAAAAAAAAAAAAAAAAAAAAAAAAAAAAAAAAAAAAAAAAAAATCATTATAAACATGATGAACAACACGATGAGCGCGATTAACGCCATGGGTGAGGAAGACCATACAGGGCAAGTCACTTCAGGAAAGACACAAAAAAAGACCCACAGGAATACACACCCCGGTAGCCTCGGAGGGTACTCAGACCACTACGCAGCCAGCAGCTCCAAAAATTCATGTGCATACAGCGAGCAGGTCGACATATGCGATAAAACAAACACCAACATATTCCTTTACAAAAAGGAAAATATATTACGCTTGAAGAAAACACACGATGGAAATAAAAAAAAAAAAAATTACAACGACATTATATATCACATTGATACGATTGTAAATGTTAATAAAAAGGTAAAGGTCGTGATTATCGGAGCAGGTTTGTCTGGACTAACAGCTGCATATGTATTACTGAATCATAACGTGGATGTAACTGTGTACGAAGCAAGAAACAGAATCGGTGGTAAGTTTTTTTACTCACCGAATGGAAAAAAAAACTACTTAGGAGAAATGGACCTAGTAATAAACAGAAACAATCCCCTCATCAATTTCTGTCTGAAGAAAAACATTTACCACAAAGATGTGAACAGGCATTTATACAAACACTACGTATACTTTAATGGAAAAAAAATATATAAACATGAAATGAGAAGTGAATTCTTCAAGGTCCTTTACAAACTTAGATTCTACTATGATCAGATTTTTAACTCCTCCTTCTTTCACAATGTAAAGGATAAAAACGCTCTCCTCTCCATGTCTCTCGGACAAGCCATTCGAACAGAGCTAGCTAAAATGAAAAGCGAAAGAAATCCTAAATGTTTATATGTACAACTATATATTTCTTATATAGAATCCATAGCAGGAATTAATTTAGATGCACTCTCCATCCAGTACCTCTTCTACAACCTCAACTGCCTTGATGTACTTCAGACAATCTGTTGCAACTTTGAACTCACAGAAATTTTTAATAAATTAAAAAAAAATATTATTATAAAAAAAAAAAAAATTGTTAATAAAATATACGCTTACAATGATAATATAAAAATTGGCTTCACCAATCATGTGGATAATAAATTGTACGACTACTGCATCGTGACGGTTCCTATCGGGGTTCTTAAGGACAGTGTGAAGTTGTTCACTCGAAAAAAGACAAAGGGGATAAAATATCGCAGTGACTACCCTACTCAGGTGGAAAAATTAAAGAAGGTTGGAAACGTAGCGCAATGCAGGGAGCATCTCGAGACTGACCAACACTCCTCCACCTGTGCAACTCCCCCACAAAGGAGCAACCTCATCGCTCGAAAATTAACCCAACCTCGTACGCCTGATGATGGTCCAGAATGGGTGTCCCCTGGGGAGGAGAATGGGGACGAAAGCGGGGACGCCCAACGCCGCAACCCTCTATCAGTGCACCCCCCCTCAGAATCACACAGCGCACCCCCTTGGGGCAACAACCAGAATCAAAATGAATCCACCTCCAGCGATTACCTTATCAATAACATAGATGTCACCACGAACGAAAACAGAAGTACCTGCAGACACAAGGGTTCCAGCAACAACGGGGTAGCTTATTTCAGTGGGGAAGGATGCGCTAGCCTGGCCAGGTGCTCCTCCGACACAAACAGCAATGTTCATATTTACGAGGGGAATGATAAACCTGGTGATTTTTTATGTCGAACCCTTTGCAGTAGAGTAGATCAAGACCATAGCCCAAATGAGTCCTCGTTACAAAAACCCCATGCAGAAACTCCGCGCAGCTCCAATAAACAAGGCACGGGGACCTTGTCAGATGGAAAAAATACACACATCTTCAATAATGGAAATTATGTCAAGTGTAAGGAAAAGAACACGAAAGGAGGATCCACCCTCCATTATAATCTGAGTCGACAACGGCTGGCGAAATATGCTCAGTGTATTTGCGGAGACCTCCCAATGAGGGGGATTGTTAAAATGGGTCAAGTAGAAAGGAGAAGAAGGGGGACCACCGGTAGAGGAAAGGGGAAGAGACACTCGAAGAAGAATCCTGGGGGGAAGCCACATGGTAATCCAAGGGGCGGCTATCCCAACACAACCATAAGGGACCTCCCACATCAGGAAACCACAGGACTCATCGAATTCATTCCGAAACTGCCGAAGTGGAAGACAAACAGCATTCAAAGATTAGGGGTCACCCGAAACAACAAAATTATTATCATGTTGAAGGAGAAAATTGTGGAGAGCCCTCAAAATGTTAGTATTTTTTTTAACTGCAGAAAAGGGGAAAGGGAAATGACCTCCAAGCAGCAGGGGTGGCTTCATAAGGACGTCTTAAACAGGGACGACCTCCTCGTAACTCCATCCTTTACACCGGATCAGGGGACTAGTAGCTCGTGTGTTGCTAGCGACATGCCCCTCACCAACAATACAGCGATGGGTGTCTTCCCCCCCATGGAGGTTTCCCATTTGAGAACGGATGGAAATGGTGAAGGGGAATTTTCCCCCACGCAAGACAGGAAGGAGGAGCTACTAACAGGAGAGACTAACGATGGGGTAGTGGCAATGGAGCAAGCACCAAGCAAGATTGAAGAAGAAACAGTTCACTATGAGAATGCCCCCCCTATTGAGCGAACCCATAACAAGAATCATACCTACCGTCGTACCCCCTTCAAACGTACAGAACGAGGAAGCAGCTTTATGGAATGCCTTAAGAGAGACCACCTCATCAACGGAGACAAGTACCAATCCACATATAACAGTTACGTTGCCTCGAACAAATACAATCACATGGTATTCTACACTGCACACCCAGTCATCGCCCTATTCTTAAAAAAGAAGTACAGAAAGGAAATGGCCAAATTGAATAAAAAAATTATTATAAAGGATTGCAAATCATTCTTAAACGAATTAATACCAGGCATTAAAATTGAAAAAATATGCTACTACGACTGGGTGAGGAATAGGTTTTCTCGTGGAATGAATTCTTTCATTGGAAGGAAGACTTTGCAAATCGATAAGGACATCATATCCTTCCCCATTAACAGACTCTTGTTCGCAGGGGAACACACACACAATGGTGGAGGCAGCTCACTTGTGAGCTCCTTCCTCAGCGGAAAGAGGGAGGCCTACAGGATCATTGAAAAAATTAACAAAGCTATTTACAAGAACAAATTGGTCAAGTACTTTTACAGTAGGGAAGCCTCCGGGGAGGTTGAAGTACCTAGTGGAAGATGCACCATCACTGTGGACAGTGCCTTTCCCATGGCTAACACCATAGCTAACACCATGCCTACCGTTGGAGAAGGTAGCCTGCCCAGTGCGTGTAGTGAGGGGTTACGATTGTCCGAGCAAGGCAGCACCACTCCACAAAAGGGATACACACGGCACATACAACACTACCCAAACTACGGAGAAGCTAAAGGGCCAAAAGAAATCACCATCAAGGACATCGACTCCAATTACGTCCTCCACGTGTACGATGATGAAGTGATAGGGCTAGGAAAAAAAGAATACAACGCATGGTTCCAGAGCGTCAGGTGTATACTCTGTAATGAAAAACAAACCTTAAGCAGACTCTTCATTGGAGTCATTAAGCTAAAACATAAAAATGGATCCTACCTTAAGTACACGTGTCACAAAGACTGCCTTTACTTTAATAATTATACATACAATCATGTGTATGGAAACAGGTACTTCAACCTTACTGTCCTTTTTAACTTTCTCTTTTATAAAAGGTGTTCCATTTGCTTACTTAATTTCCCCTCCCTAAAATGCAGCTTAAAAAATTGTAATAATTTTCTTCATGTCAATTGTGCTAGCAGCTACTTATCGTGGCCCAACTTCAGCAAAACCAGCAGACATGAGATCCTTTATTGTTACAAACACCAGTACATGCACGGGATTTATCACAACTACTATGAAGAGGAGGGCAGTGAAAATTTCCTGCGCCAGTTAAGGGAAGATAGGGACAGTCCTAGTGCCTATCTGCGATGGGAGGAAAGGGGAAGCGGAAATGCATGTGGAGGAAGGGACGACAACTGGGATGAGGAGGATCTCTACAACGATGTGTACGATCGGTACACTGACCAACGAGACTCCTTCCTGCTGCCACTCCACGGGCGCTACCACGCCCCCCTGCGAGAAGGCACAAACCAGGCTAGCATAAGCAACGACGCGCCGTCCGCCAACCCAGCCAGGTTCCACTACACAGAAAAATTCTGCAGCAACCCCAAAACAAGCAGCACTTCTAAGTACCCACCCATAGAAGAACTTACCGACAACGTACACGCAAACATAAGCAAGCTAATGGAACACTACAGAGATAAAAATGACCAGAGGTCAGGTCAAATGGATCTAACCTCCAATCTGAGAGCATTCAATTATATCACGGAAAATCTGTACATGTATGTAAAGAAAAAATACACCAAACTTTTCCCTTCATCGGATCCATTAAGTGCTTTGCTTCGTGAACCACCTTTCAAAAGTGAGGCCAACCTAGGGGAAGTGTTAGGAGGATTAGATAGAGGTCTCCTGGGCTTGAGTTACCTAAACAAAGATGTACTCCTGTTGAATGGGTTGCTTAAAATGTCATGTCTCCAGGGGGTGGGATCTTCCTTCCACCAAGATATAATAGTTCCTGTGGACGGCAGGTACGACGGTTTTGTGGAGGAGGGATTTTCCGAACATCTGCACTGTTATCCGGAGGACACAAATGAACACTCGATGGAGAAGCAGCACCGTGAGAGGGGAAGCGCTTTACGCAGTGGGGAGGTAAACACATTGAGGGGGGAACACAACCAAACAAACGCAAACAACGACCCTCGGAACAAATTACGTCATGACCCCTACCCCCGTGGAAACAAAGCAGCAAAGAACCACTTCAACTTGCAAAATACACACAGCGGTGCTGTCATCACCGAAGAAGATTCAGCTATCCTAAAGGTAATGTATGAACAAGGAATTTTTGGTACCCCCAAAGACGATACATGTTACCAACCCAGCAGCAGCCACATACAAGCCGATAACAACTCTAACGGAGCCGAAGGAGAAACTCAACGGAGGAATTATACCAGTACACACAACACATACGGGGCTATGACAAGGGGGGAGGACTCTTCACATGGAAATCACAGGGGGGGAGTAGCAAATCATGACGATGAACAATTAAGAAAGCAAACAGGACAAACACACCACATGAAGGAGGCCAACCACCAATGCAAAACTAACACCTATCATGAATCTGCTAGCCAACCAGTAGTCATACCACCCCATGTGGACAGTGTCACTTACAACCTTATGTTTCACTTCCTCTCAAACTACTTCCGAGAGCTGAGCCAAAGCAAGCGAACAATTATGAGCAACACAGGGGTGCTGTACACACCAGACGGGACCACAAACAGTAGCGCAGACAACCGAAACGCCAACTGGGCGAACGCAGTGGGGGAGTCCTTCACAAACCAATTCCCCAAGGAGACACAAAAAGGGAGCAGTGGCATGTTCACTTACCCCCCGGACGTAGTCCACAAGGCAAATCAAGTAGACATGGAAGCGGAGAAAAATAATAACCGATTCGTTAGCGAAGGGTGCACGAACCCAACAAACATAATCAGTTTCCAGACGACACACAACGACACACCCAACCTGCACATGCATGTGGGAGTGACAAAAGTTGCAGAAACGAATCAACAAAAAAAAAAAAAAAATGTGCCACACAATAACAAACTTGAAATGCTATACAATCTCTACCTCGACAAGAACAATCTGAAATGTTCAGGTGAAAATGAAAATGATCCCTCGTCAAATGGCACGACTAAGGGACTCTTTCGGAACAGGCTGCTGGAAAATTATTATCATATCTTGAATGGAAATTTGAGGAGGGACAAAATGAAGCGGAGTGGGGACGATGCGGACCAGAGGAATGGCACCCCGACACGTGACAACGTAGGAAGCAGTGGCCACATGCACAAGTCGCAACAGACGCAGCACCGTACGCAGCGGGGGGGAGTGCACTCGGAAGTAACCCAATCACCACAGCCGATACAAGTAGAAACCGTTGCAAACAACCCGCACAATGGAAGGGGAAACACTTCAATCGCTTCACAACGGGGAAACCACCCAGACCAACACATCTCCAGCCGAACTGCCCACCAAAGAAGTGTAAAGAAAAAACAAATGATGGAAAACCAGGTCCAAGGTGTAAGGCCCCACTCTCAAATGGAACCAACACACTTTATAAAAAAGCAGCTACCGCTGCATGAGGAACAGCCAACCGATTACAAAGGAACTCTCTTCTTTAACACACAGAACGAGAGGAAGAATCAATTCGTACCCCATGATGGAGTCACAAAAACGAGGAGAAAAAAGGATGTGGACGAAAAAATACAACAAGTACGTGACGCAATAATCGAGGGAGAGCCAAGTTACAGTTACAACAGTCGTGTGGTAGGAAAGGAGGGAAAGAAAAAAAAAAAAAAAAAAAATTACACGAATGAAGTGGAACACATAAATGAACAACTCTTGCTCAACCACTTTGGAGCAGCCGAGTCGGTTCAAATATTTAACAGTCTCAATCGGACAGAGAAGGAGCAGCTCATTTCCATTCTGCTAAATGTGAAAGATGAGGTCAATGGGCAGGTTGAGGAACACGTGGAGGATGGGGAAGACTCGGATGAAGTACAAGTCATCGAGGACGGCGAAAGGCAAAGGGAGGAAACCAGCCACGGAGTCAACCCGTTGTCCCCTCCTATACACACAAAGAGGAAGCCACCAAGAGAGCAAAATGGAGCATCGAATGGGAACAACTCTACATATAACACCAGAAGGAAAACCAAAGGTGTGACTTCTTTATTGTACCAGGATCAACAGCCAATTGAGATCTACTACGATGATAGGGAGGTGGTCATTACCGATGGCAGTCCGTCCAAAGAACCATGCAGCGCAGCCCCACCAATCCATGGTGAACACAACAGAAGGAACCCGCTAAGTACAAATGCAAATCCCAGGAACGAGAAGGAACCAAGCATGAACAGAAACAACCACACTAACTACAAGGGAAAAATAAACACCAATAACGACTCTACTGTGATAGGAAACTCCTCCGATGAAAAAAAAAAAAAAAAAATCTCAACATGGCTTCATCATATGTGAGTAACCTCTCCAGTACCTTAATCAGCAACATTGGTAAAAACGATCACGGTGGTGTGCTACCCTTCTACGTGTGTGAAGGAAACAAGGAACGGGTCCCCAACTCGAAAGATAATTATAACATGGGGGATGACATACCGAGAAACTACTTCAGCAGGAGGGACTCCGAGGCAAGGGATGTCACCGCCAACGAATTAGCCACACACCAATTCAACCGAAGCGAAAGAATGCACAGTGATCATTACGACGGCAGGTCGGCCATCCGATTTAGCGCAAACCTGACCAGCTACAGCGACTTAGAGAGACACTCCATGATGAGCGAAAGGAGAAGCAGAAGGAGAAACAGAAGCAGAGCCAGAGGCAGAAGAGGACTCTTTGAGGATTACCACAATGTTAGCAGGACCAGGAGAAAACTGGCCCATGTGGAAGGCACGTTGGGAGCGGCCACAAATGCAACCACAGCAACCACCACCACAACTGCCACCACCACCGCGACCAGTGATCCCTTTAACGGTTCTAACTCGAAAGAAAAAATGAACACGTCGGAATGTGCCCACTTTAGTGCACCCACACAAGGGCAACCCAAAACAAACAACCCAAATGACACGACCCACACGGCCACTACCACAAACCACCAAATGAAATCAACCCCCAAAGGAACCAATGCAAAAAGAAACAATCACGACCTAAACAAGTTACTGCATCTAATCCGGAGTAGTAAATACATGCAAGCGGACAGAGACCAAGTCAAACAAATTAACAACCTAGTTAGTGAACTGGCTCCTAACTGTTTTAATACCGAGAGGGGTGTTCATCAACACACCATCACTCCTCATGATTCACAGTTGTTCATGTTGAATGAGGGGGAGGAGTCCACCCAGGATGATAATGTACAAAGAAGAAGAAACAACAACAGTAGTAGAAGAAAAGATGCGAACTACTATTTCAGGCCAATTAAAAATAACGTATATGGTGGTGGCAGGGTGATGATGATAGAGAGGACTGGAAGTGACTTTCACGACGGATCTCCACACACTGGAATGAGGGAAAAGAAGGGGCCTGCCAGGAGAGTA
Organism: Plasmodium fragile; assembly: GCF_000956335.1. Classification (NCBI taxonomy): domain Eukaryota; phylum Apicomplexa; class Aconoidasida; order Haemosporida; family Plasmodiidae; genus Plasmodium; species Plasmodium fragile. The sequence goes on along the minus strand of NW_012192684.1, from coordinate 21,204 downwards.
TTTGATCAACACGGAGGAGGGGCTGACAACCTGAACTGCTTCACGGAGGACGGCTCCGATACCCAAAGAGGAACATCAGTCGCACGTGGGGTAGCACCACCGGAAAACCTAAATCAAACTAAAGACCCACACATAAGCAGACAAAAAAATATGACTCGCTACGCCGGCGACTGGGGCAACTCCAGCAGCGCGAACGCGGCGAAGAACACGGCACAGGCTGCACAGGCTGCCAACCATGCAAACCACGCCAACTCCCCCAGTGAGGAAAGGCCCCACAGTGTATACGACACGGACCTGAGCAATAGCCTCATGGGCACGCAGGCCACATACAGCATCATCAAATATAATTTAACGAAGAACAATCTAATCAACAACGTCCTCAGTGACATGAAATCAAATCTCTCTCAACATAATCTGATGAAGACCTCGAGTAGCTGCGCCTACCCCCGTGCGATGGAGGACACGCAGGACGACGTCTCCTTTTATCACTCCAAGAAGAGGCGGAAGTTGTAGTGACCGGCGGTGGGCTTGCAACTCGAAGAGGGGGGCGTAAGTGCGTGCCCTCCAAATACGTGGGACGAGTTTTGTGATTTCCCCCCCCCCCCACTCGGCCATCACCATTACGCATCACCACAGTCACTTATTTATTCCCCCCCGGATACACCGCGTCAGCTTCCCTTTTTGTAATAGAAGTCGCACCTCCATCGTGCACACAATAACTTCCCTCCCAATTCGTACCCTAAGCGCTTTGCAGCGGTAATGAGATGCGGCAACATCCCATGCGTCATCTGACTGTCAGCCGTATCCTTCGTTACAGCGTTTGGATCTTTTTTTTTTCAACCCCATTTAGCCTCCCATTTGGTGAGCAATATTGTCCCTTCCTTCTACGCCTCGGTGGCTCTAAGCAGCGGTGAAACGTCTCGTTTGGGGGGATGGCTCTCCTGTGGATTTATCCTTCCCATGCACACAGCCGTGTGGCATACTGCCCCCATATGCGTCACCACCAACTGTTTCCTTTTTAACCGCCAAGTGATGAACATACCAATGGGCCATCATTTTTTTTTTTGTTTTTTTTTCTTTTGTACCCAGCCAAACTGTATAAAAAGCCCTCTCACTCCAAATTCCCCCTATGCACAATTAAGAAATGTATTATGCGCCTTTCCCTTCATACAAAACACTGACTGACGCGTAGCGAATACGCAAGGCTGCAATTTTTTTTTTTTTTTGTTGTTTTTTTTTCCTTCAGCCATCCCGCGTTCTTATAGAGCGCATGCGGCACGTCGCCCAAGCAGGAAAAAACACAGTTTATACGGCGCATGCAACGTATGTTTGGCCGAGCATGCAACACATGCATGCCTCCTATTTCAGCATAGAGCATAGGCGCGTCGCACATATTTGTAGATGGCCCTTTTCCCGCGTGGGGGGAACCTCCGTCGAGGTCCTCGTTTTCGTTCTTTACCCTCTCCGCAAAACACCGAACGTGTACTTTAAAAAATAAATAAATGGCGAGCAGGATAAGCACAAACGGAAACACGTGCAGGGATATTAATCCCTTTTTTATGCAAAAAGAATGGCTGGTACAACGTTGCACTGTTTTTCATATTTCCTTTTTTGAAAAATTCCCCCGCCCTTTTCCGAACCATCATATCTAAGGGGTCACCGTTCCGCAGACTACAGAGGGGAAAAAGGCTTTTAAAGCAACGCAGCTCTCTCATGTAACATGTACATGCAGGCTTTCAGAAGTTATAAAAAAAAAATGGTTACATGTTTATCATCATTTTGTTGTTGTTTATCCTAGCGTTGTATGCATTACCGTGGAAAAGAAGAAAACAAAAAAAAAAAAAAAAGGCGGCTATATACCCTCTTTCACTCCGTGTAGAAATGAACTCATAATTTATTTGCCCGTGGTTTTTATTTTGCCACACGTCCGCATCAGTTTGTCGCAGCTTGTTGCAGTTTGCTAATGGTTTTGCTATAAAATATGTCAACGTCTTGGACTCATTTTGCTACACTTGTTTAATCCATTTTTGTCGTTTTTTTCTTTTCCTTTTCTGTCACTCCTCTTTTTTTGGCTTGCACAAATGTAAACCTTTTTTGTGGTTGCTCACCTTTTCCCAAAAATCTGCTGACCTGTTCAGGTAAAAAATAGTGTTAAAATAGCCCTGCCCCCTCAAAAAAAAAAAAAAAAAAAAAATCCAGCACTTTAAGTACACTTGTCAAAAACGTACATTTCAACTTACATTATTTCATGTATGTATTCCCATGAGTAGGTGGTAAAACATTTTGTCCCCCTCTACAAAACCCCTCACTTGAGTGTTATTTTTTATTTATTTTTTTTTTTTGTTCGACTCACGCGCCCATCGACGTAGTTGGTGTACGTGGTGAAATAAGGGGGTTGCTCTCGCGTGTGCGTGTTTTTCCCCTCGCCTTCACGAGTGGGTAATCTCGCATTGAAGGGCACCAACTAGGGTGAAACAAAAGTGATCCGGGTAAATCAACCCAAAGTTTAACCAAATCGAGGTTATCCCCAAAAAAAAAAAAAAAAAACCCTTGGAGCACGAATGATGGATGTCAACGTGCAAATGCCATTGGCTCGCCCAGGCAGCCAAGACGAGGGACAGTTCGACCGCGAGTTGTTCTCGAACAACAGCATCACATGGAAGGAAAAGTATGAAGAGACAAAGGAGTTGCTCAGGAGCTACAATTTGTTTTCAGACCACTTGATTAACTACAGCGTGGATTTCTACTTCAACAAATTGGGTTTTAACAAACTCCATTTCGAAGAAACCAGTCCACACCTGATCAGCAAAGTTGTAGTGTGTATCATAACGGCCAAGATCAATGAGCAGTACTCCAGCGACAAGTATTTTCCAACCTTTGAAGAAAAACATGACAATGTAATATTTATAATAACAAGGGTGTTTGCAGATGATAATAAGACAAGGTTGAATTACAAAATGGAAAAGAAGATTGAAGAAAAATATTTCCACTTCAGTGATATGTCTAAAGACTGTTACAGAATGAAGAGCTTCCGATCTGTTCACTCCGTATTTGATAAAGAACACACCTACGAAGAACCACTCCGCACGTACATCTTAGAACTCCCAACATACAGTGATGACATTATAAGTGAGAATGAAACTGATTTGCAAAAGCTCATGGATGTTAATTATTATAGTTACATTAAAGGGACCCAGAAGGAGAAAATATATTACGAGTTGAACAAGAGAGTTCTGTACGACTTGACTGGTCAGTTCATTCAGACGTATTACTATGCCACCTCAGTGAACACCTTCTCATTAACCATTGCTGTCAAAAGGAGTAATGTGATATCTTCCATTTTTTCTCTTATTGGTGATTGCTTGAATATGCACAGATGTTTCTCCTACTCCAAGTATGTAGAGCCGCTGAAAAATGGAGTGCTCTTAATCATTCTAAACGTTAGTGTAGTTGTTAATTCAGAGGAGCAAAGGAAAAAAGCCGCGGAAAACGCACAACAAATGCTACAAATCTTGGAAGGAAAAATTCATAAAGTTGTAAAATCCCTAAAGACCTTGTGTTTGTTTAACGACTCGAAGTTTATTCAGCTATCTGTTAAACGTATATTCACTGCAGATGAGTCGGCGTATATTTTCTTAATCATTAAGTTTATTACCTTCTTCTCAACCAACTCCTTTTCGAGTTACAAAAATGTGGAGCATGCCCTACACCTAAGAAATAACACTGATGGAAGTGGTAGCAATGCCATTATGAATGACTTTTATATCATTAAGGAAAAGCTAAAGAGTTCCAAGTACACGAAAGAAGAAATTCTGAGTTGTGCCCTTAGTAACGTTAAGACGATTAAACTCCTGTTTGCTAATTTTGAAAGGAAAATGAATTTTCAAGGAGTGGCAGCAGGAGCTGCGACTGCTTCCACAACTTCATGCAACTCCACATATGACTCCGCTTCGTACAAACCAACCAAAGACATCATAGACGAAATTGAAGACAACCAACACAAAAAAATTTTGCAGTACTTTCACCTGTTTGAAAAACATGCAGTAAAGACAAACTTTTTTCGTATGAACAAAATTAGTTTCGCGGTATCCTTCGATGGTGCATTACTCAAAGATTCTATATACGACGCAGAGCCATATTCCGTCATCATGATTTGTGGACTACACTTTGTTGGCTTTCACATCAGGTTCACCAGAATTTCCAGAGGAGGAATCAGAATAGTTATTTCTAACAACATGAACGCGTACATGCACAACTACAATAACCTGTTTGATGAAGCATATAATCTGGCCTACACACAAAATTTTAAAAATAAAGATATCCCAGAGGGGGGAAGCAAAGGAATTCTTCTGCTAGATCCAGATGTATGTAATGTTGCTAATACAAAGTATATAAAGAATTTGTGCTTTTACTCTTATGTGAATTCCATTCTAGATTTGTTGACTGATGGCATGGGTGACGACAATCATGGGTTTGGAAGAACAAGGGATGGAGATCTCCTTGGCATTTCCCTAAACTCCAGCATGGATAGGAACTGCAACAGCAATAACAACACAGCCACCTTGTTGGGAGATGTGACCACAGATGTTTCGACTCCAAACAAACCCTTTACCTACGCCAACGGTACGGCAGAACAAGCGGTGCAGAAAATCATGTGTGGAAAGAAATGTGAAGATGGCCAAGTGATGGAAAAAAACACCACAGTAGAAGAACATGAAGACCTGATCTTCCTGGGACCAGATGAAAACACAGGTTCTGATCAACTCATGGACTGGGCATGTATAATAGCAAAGAAAAGGGGATACAAATTTTGGAAAACCTTCTCCACAGGAAAACTAAGAAAAAATGGAGGAGTCCCTCATGACTACTATGGTATGACAACCCTCGGAATAGAAACCTATATTAAAAAATTATGTGAAAAATTAAACCTGAAAGAAGAAACCATAAGCAGATCTATCGTTGGAGGTCCGGATGGTGACCTTGGAAGTAATGCCATTTTGCAATCCAAGACAAAAATTACCTCCATCATTGACGGCTCAGGGGTTCTATATGACAAAAATGGGTTGAATAAAGAGGAACTCATTCGACTAGCCAAAAGAAGAAATGCTCCAGGGAAAAAGCTAGCCACCTCATGCATCTTGTACAATGAACAATATCTTTCCAAAGATGGGTTCAAAATATCTATTGAAGATCACAATGTAGATGTGTTAGGAAAAATTATTAAAAGTGGACTAGAATACAGAAACAACTTCGTTCTCAACCCACTCAATGCATGTGACTTGTTCAATCCATGTGGAGGTAGACCCCACTCCATTAACGTCTTTAATGTAAATAGCATTATTATTAATGAAAGGTGTATATACAAATATATTGTTGAAGGAGCAAATGTGTTCATCTCAGATGATGCGAGAAAAATTTTAGAAGCCAAAAATGTAATTCTCTTCAAAGATGCATCTACTAACAAAGGAGGAGTCATTTCAAGTAGTCTGGAGGTCTTAGCAGGACTTGTCCTCTCCGACCAACAGTTTATTCAAATGATGTGTTCTCCCGACAGTGATATTTTGCTTGTGGACGAAAATGAACTTACCTTTATGAACCTGAATCAGAAAAACAACCATTCACTTTCCTTCACGCGCTCCATGTTGATGGGAAGAAAGACGCAACAGAATGACCAGATGGAGACGCAAAAGGAGGAGGCCCTAACAAACAACCTAGAAGACAACGTCTCCCCCTTCTACAAACAGTATGTCAAGGAAATTCAAAAGAAGATCGTACACTACTGTGAGCTCGAGTTCGAATCTTTGTGGAGTGAGTCTAGACGAACCAAGACACCCATCTCACAAGCTACAAATATCCTCTCCAATAAAATCAGCGAACTGAAAAAAGACATCCTCTCCTCGGACACCCTCTGCACCGACCGCAAGCTCATGAAGAAAGTCTTGAAGGATGTTATTCCAGATATTCTACTTGAGAAGGTTACCTTTGATCAAATTTTCGAAAGGGTACCATACATCTACCTCCGCTCCCTCTTTGCAGCCGCGCTCGCATCCAACTACTACTACTCGCAGCAGTTCCTTAGCGACCTCTCCGTGTTTAACTTCTTCGAGTACATTCGTCGCCTCCAGAGTGATGAGTAGTTTCGAATGACCGAGATGGAACGGGACAGACTGTTCCATCTGCCTCCATCGCTTCAAAAAAGAGAAAGCACCATTTTTCATTTTTTTTTTTTTTTTTTTTTTTTCCCCTGACATGAGGGGTAAGCATTGTGCTCCACCGTTTGTGGACACACACACACACACCCCATAAAGTACGTCACCTAGTGTTGAATGGTAAGTGTAAATTGCATGTTTAAAAACAGATAAAAACTAACAGCGAAATGCTTTTATTTTAAACAAAAAAAAAAAAAAAAGATCACTGCGTCGGCGTGGAAAAAAAGGACACTCTGAAGCAGAGCCCCGCTTGTCCATCTCGATGCGAATGAACAAACACACAGCACTCAAAAAAAAAATGAAAAAAAATTCACTCACCATCTTGGGGGGGAATTATCTCACATGAAAAGTATTAAACAAAAGTTCAACAAAAAAAAAAAATAACCTTAAAAATTGCTTAACAAAAAAAAAAAAAAAACAGAGAAAAAAAAAATTCCATCCTGGCTTGTTCATTTACACCAATATATTCTTATGTGCTTCCCGTTTTTGCTCTGGGTCTCCTTCACAAGTGGACGTCGGGTACCTTAACGAAGTCTCCCCGATGCGCCTTGCCACGAACAGGGGGCACAAAAAGGGGCCCACCCGGGGGTCACTTCTTGTTCTTTTCCATCATCTCATACTTGAGCTTGACGGCCAACTCGCGTGCGAGGTTGAACCCATAAATGCGTGGCGAAAAGCCCCTGGTCTTCCGCTTGTCGTTCTCCATGTACATGACTCGCCAGAGTCTCCTGTTCGTGTCGTACCTGCACAGGGGTGGGGGGATGGGTCAGCGGCATGGGTAGGCGACGCAATACGGCACGCCTCACACCGCGCAACGTGATACACTTCACACCACTCAACATGACACGCCTCACACCGCGCAACGTGACACGCGTACAACGTACCACACCCCAGAAATCTTCTCTCCGTTCTCGTCGTAGGCCCCGGTGACAACCTGGTCTTCTCCATCCTTGCCGACCCGAGACCTCCTGGACCGCTTGGGCTTCGACTTGGCCTCGTCATTGGGGTTTTCTTCTCCCATATCACACAGAGGCATCTCATCATCCATGGCCTTATCAGACACAGCCTGCTCCTTCACCTCCCTTGGGTCCTCCTGCACAAGTGCATCCTTTGTTTTTCTTTTTTTCTTTTTGGTAATTCTTAATTTGACTCCATTCTCTTCATCCTTGATGGTAGCTGAATTCGAACTCTGCTTATCGGCTAATTCCATTCTGTTCGTTCTTTTAACATCCTTCATGGGTACGTTGGGGGGGCCCATGGTACCCTTGTCCCACATGCACAGTACATTCCTCGACGCACCATTGGTGACCCCTCTTTGTAAGTCATCCAATGGCGTGCAGCCCACTAGGGAAGTGCCCACGAAAGACTTCTCCATTGGTGACTTCCCTGCAACACTATTCATGCTACTCACGAGGTTAGAGTTGTCCCCAAGGCCATTAGCCAAAATAGGGTCCACACCCACACTGCTGTTCTTAAGCACACTGCTACTATTCTCGTTGCTAATCTCATTTACAACTTTGTTAGTGTACATGTCTCTTTGTGTTTGGGGATGGGTATACATACTCGCTTCGCTGGGTAACTCCACTCCTTCTAAGTTTTCCTCTTGTAAGTCCTTCGATGAAGAAAATTTTCCCGGCGTCGCCATACCAAAGTGGTCCATGTGATATTCACCTCTTCCCTCATCCACATTGCCACTTTGAAAATTCTGAACACCTGCACGCGCCTTCGCCACGACACGACTGCCGCTCGGCTCCTTACCATAGGGGCGGAATTTGCCCCAATCCCCTGAGATGCGCCCAACAACACCCATGTGGCTACCTCCCCCGTTACTACCACTACCACCACCACAAATGTCGTGACTCCCCAGGATGAACTGCTTCCCCTCTGTGGGCAGCGCCCGCACCTTCGTACACTCCTGCATGCCTCCCTGTGCATTCTTTTCTCGTTCCTTCAGATTGTTCAACACGGAGTAGCTCCTACTCTCCCCACACCCACTGCTACCGCTGTTACTAACGCGGCTGTTGCAGATGTTAGTACCATCCTCCAAGCCCCTGTGCAGTAGTACCCCTCCTGCGTTCATCCTTCTTCCATCACTCTCTCCATTCATAGCGTAACTAACCGATCGAATCGAGTGCACCTTCGCATCAGACACTGTCCTTCCACCATGACCATACAAATGACCCATTTCACTCCTCAATAATAACCCCTTGCCCAATGTACTACTCGTTGCTTTCTCCATCCCATGGGCCTTTTCTGTACAAGCGTCTTGTTCAAAATTTTTCCCCACAAGACCCCATTGCTCATATTCGTCATTCACTTCAAAAGTGAAATGGCTGTTGCTTATTGGGGACCACTTGGATGCCACCTGTGTGTTACTCTTTTTATCCTGGTTCACCTCCACTTGATCAGATAGCTCTACTGTTGTGGTGGGGGGTAGTACTACCTCTCTCAGTGCCTTCCCTCCCTTTATGGGTGACACAGGTTCTGCTACGCTGGCCATCATGTTGGGTGTCATGCTCACTGTGTTCCTTCCGACCATATACCCATCGTTCGCAATGGAGAAATGCTGCTGTGCTTGGTTATGCAGGTGACTTGGAGTGAGGGGGTTCCCCCGCCAATTTGCCAATGGACTCATCGAATGGCTTTGCACACGGCTAGACGTACAACTGTGTGAGAAGCTCTCCATTAATCCCTGACCCTCATTCTTACCGTCACTCTTACCACGACTGCTCCTACTGTTCGCACCTCGAACACCCATTGCTAACAACCCCCCCTTCCCCTTTTTGCTTCCCTGCAAGGTCTGCGAAAGGGATGGAGCCTTCCTTTTCATTCCGCTCTGCTGCACTATCACAGGGGGGAGGCGATTCTCGCTGCTTCCATGACCAATACCCATGCCAACGCCACTTCCCCCATGGGCATCTCCACCATGAGCAGCTCCTCTCTCCTCCACATATCCTTGTGCATTATCCTTTTTTATCTCCACAGGGGAGGATTCATTTGCATAATAATTACCCGTCGAATGGGATGTCCTTAATAGGAGGTTCAAATCATTCATTGCGCTACCACCATTGTCTGCCGTGCTGTTCAACTTCCCCAGGTCGCATACCCCATCGTGGTGGTCAGGTGGTCGACTCTGATGTATCAACTTGAAATTTCCTCCTGCTTCACTCATGGAGGGTGAATCACCAAGTGGTCCTATCTCCTGGTCTTCCGTCATCCTAACATGTGTGCTCATTGCGTGGTTCAGGTAACCCCCCCCACAGACACCCTCTGTCTCCTCCTCCCCCTTGTGCACCTCGAGGGAGGTAGCTGTGCTTAGGTTAACACCATCCAAGTACATTCCCTCCGAGCAATAATTAAGCTTGTTCGCTCCCTTCACATTTAATCCTGCCTCTGCCACCTGTCTCATATGCATGACGCTGCTGCAACCTGATGTTGATGCATCTTCACTCACCATCTTAGCAATTCCTCCTCCGTTAATTGTTACTTTGTTTTCTCCTCCCTCTATGCTACCTCCACTACTAAAGCTGTGCTTGCTGAACACACCCTTTTCGGTGACCTCTTTTGTACATACCCCAGATTCATCCTTTACATCCTCTCGGTTCATTTTCTCCATCTCCTGCATCTGTTCACACCACTGCGTTTTCCTTGTATCCCCCCACAAAGGAAATGTATGATCACCCTTCACCTGCAAAGAGGTTATTTTTTTCGCTTCCCCCGCATCGTTTACACTCATCCCCCCTCCGACACCGTTACCACAACTTATGTCTTCATTCCTTGGGGTATTAAAAAGGACATTACCTGTGCCAACTCTACTCCGTCCCTCCGACATGGATGCAAAGGATATGTTCAATTCGCAACTCCCTTGAACATTGTTGCTACCCACTTGCTCCTTCATCCTATCATTAACTGGTACGAAGTGCCCCTCTTTATATGTTCCATTTTGATTCTGCTTCTTCTTCGTGATGATGGTTCCTTTGCCCAGTCCACTAACATCGCTGTATGCCTTTCCCCTGGAGAGGTCGCCATGAAGGTCCTTCACATTTACATTTACCGCGTTGCTACTAGGACTTGTTACGACATTGCCAATGCAAGTAACATTTCCTACGATGGTGCATCTCACATTGGTCCCCGCGTTGACCATCACTTCACCTACCGTGTCATCTGTTCTGGTTTGTCCATCCAATACCTGCAGGTTCAGACTTGTGTGCAACAGGGTCTCTCCCCTCTTCGCGTCCTCTGCGGTGCTTCCTAAGCCATATCCTACGACTCCCATGGGTCCACTTCCAACCCCTCCAACCCCTCCAATACCCCCCGCATGTCGCTCCTCCTGCTGTCCCTGCTGCTTCCCCTTGTATCGGCTCTCGCTCCCCACACTGCCTCTTCTCCCCCCAGAGTTATTATTACCTACGTAGTAACTGCTCCCCATTCCTGCTCCTCCTCCACCCCCGCAAGGAGTGCTCCCATCATGGTTGTTATCATCATCTCCTCCCCTTCTGTTTTCATAATTACTCTTGTTTTCATCGTAGCATTGTCCAACAGAGGTGTTGCCTCCACCTGGATCACCACCACCCTCATCATTATCCCCTCCGTTTTGTTCACCCATTGCCATGTCGTTGTATCTTCCCTCACAACCATCCTCATGCGGTCCCATTTTGGCATCTCTGCCCATTTGATTCGCACCCCCTTTCCGTTTATTACCACCACTGTGTACTCCTCCCTTCACACTGTTGGCCTTTTTTCCACCCTTTACATTTTTCTTAACTCTACTTCGAGGGGCCCCACCACTCAACTGGTTACAATATTCCTTTTTAAACTCCTCCGCCTGCACCTCACTACCATTGAAATTGTGTTCACCTGATTGTCTTCCCCCCAAAAAACCTCCATTTCCTTGGTGATTCATATCAACACCAACTGGTCCACTAGTCTGTAAGTGGTCATTGGTACCCTTGAACGTGAATCTATTTTTCGCATGATCCATTTTATTCATCACATCATTCTTAATGTAAGGGTTTATTGTGTGAGCTTCCTGTGCATACCTTTGTTGTTCTGTTTTGTTCATTATATAAACATTTGTGTTGCTGCTAGCTGGGCCATGGGGTGGCATCACTCCACTCGGTTTATCAACGTTACTGGAAGAGTCGATGTTGCCATACGGATATAATCCTCCTCCACCAGCAATGGACACAAACGATGTTGCACCAGGTGACGCGTTATAAAATGGCGCCTCCTTCGAGATGGTGTATTTTTTTTGTACGTTTTTTCTTCCACCCGTTTTCTCCTTCTTACTAGATCCTTTATTGGGGGTGTTCACTGGGGTTCCTGCACCTGGGGGGTTGCAGACCGGATGGTCGTATCGAATGGGGGTATTCATCAGGCCGCTCATCTGGCCGCCAACTTGACCACTCACCTGACCACCCACCTGACCGCCCACCTCGCCGCCGACGTAGTAAGTAGCCACGGCTGGATCCACCACGTTGATCATGCTGTACCCCTTCATATGTCCAGCGCTACTAAAAAACCCATCGTGCGTGCTGCCTGAATCCTTCTGTTTCCCTCTCCCATGTGAGGTGTGCTTCCTTGGGATGGGTCTCGCCTGATGTTCACCACCCCGGATGGCTCTCACCGTGTCCACAAATCCCATTGCGTGCAGATTGAAGCGGGGGTCGCCCATCTGAAGAGGGACGCCATGCTGCCCCTCTTGCATTTGTATGGTGTTGCTGCATGCTTCGCTAGGGTTCACACTTACAGGTACATTATTCATCTTGACCCCTTTCTTCTCTCCAACATTCCTTCCTCGCCCGGTCTTCTCCTTAACACTTTTAATGAGACAGTTCGCGTCGTTTTCCCTTGTCCCACAAGTCACACTAAAATATTCTTCATTCTCGTTAGCAGTATGCGCAGCACCTTTGTTGCCTTTCTTCCTTCCAGCAGCCTTCACGACGGTCCTTGCAAGAGCATCACCACAAGCACTCACGTTGGCGTGCCCAATGTTTCCCCCCACAATGTTGTGACTACCTTCCACACCCTCACCAATCGGGGGTACCGACAAGACATCATCGACCTTACCACTGGTCCCATGTCTCCTGTACTTCCTCTTCTTCTTCTTTTCATGTTTAAGTAGAAGATTTAATCCTTTCTTGAATTTCCCGTATATTACTTTACTTTTAAGGTACCTTCTAGATGGTGCACTATCTCGTGGGTCGAGAAGGTCGACATGTCCAAGAATTTTAGAAAACCTATTATTAGAACGCTCAAATGATATATTCTTTGACAGCTTTTTGTTCTGCTGCTTCTTCCTGGACATGTTGAGATGCCGATTAGTGAAGGGGTAAAAAATATCATTCATTGAAAAAAAAATTTGTTTCCTATTCATAAAAGTGTTAATGATTAGTTCGAGTCTTTTTTCTTCTTCCTCTGCGTCTTCTCCTGCCGTTGCTTCTGCCGCTGCGTCTCCCTGTGCTTCTTCTCCTGCATGGCTCACTACAGCTTGGTGGTTTTCACTGCCCACGCACGCTTTCCCATTCTCCTCGTGTGCCTCTCCATGTGGGTTTGCTTTCCCTGACTCGCAGCTGTTCATTTCGCTAACCCCCTCATGTGGCTGCTCCGTTTTGTCTGTCTCCTTTGGCTTCGTGCCCAATGGGTCTTCTCCTTCCGCGGCGCCCTCCACGTGTTCACTAGCGGCGGCACCTTCCACCTCCGCACCATCCCCTGCAACCTTCAATTCGATGCCACCTCCAATCGCCTCCACGTTGGCCTCCCCCTCTGCCATTTTATCCCGTACCTCCTTCTCCGCTTCGTTCACGAGTTCCATCTTCACCTCATCTGCCACTCCTTTCTCCCCCTCATGTGTGTCACCGCCCTTTACCTCCTTTTTCACCCCTTCCTGTGCACCCTGACCATTCTTGTTTCTCCCTCGGGAGGCACCACTCAGCGCGCCATTCACAGCACTCTTCTTCACTCCCTTCGACCCGACCATGGTATTTGTTTGTCCATCTTGTTCCCTCTCCAACATTAACATTAAGCTGTTCTTCCCCCTCAGCTTATTCTTCTTCTTCCTGTCCCTACTAAACATGTACTTATGCAAAAAGTAATAAATTAATTTCAGCATGTCTTCTTCAGAGTAGTCCTCAACCGTCTGTTGATGTTCCGCCACTTCCTTCTGCTTGGGTAAAAACAAACTCTCTGTTCTATGTTCAAAATTAATTTTCTTGTGTATTTTTTCTACAGGGTTCTTCCCTTGTCCTGGAACCTTCTCCATCACCTGATCATCATTTGTATCATTTGTGTGGTTGGTATGGTTGGTATGGTTGGTAGCTAAGTTAGCTTCGCCGCCACTGGCACAAGCACTGATCACATTGGTATGACTGACCTTTTCTGTGTGAGTGGGTGTAGTTGTAGGGTTAGAAACATCAGGGACCCCTAAACATTCCTCACCTTTACATTGTCCATTGCCACTGATGTTACTTGGAAAACTCTCCGCTGTACCAAAAGATATTTCTTTTTCTTTTTTTTTTTTTTTTTTTTTTTATAATTATATGAACTCTTTACCAAGTTTACACTTAATTCTTCCTCGTTGGCACCATCGAACCCGTTCTTAGAATCGCTACCTCTGCATCTACCATCATTTTCCCCATTAGCTAGATCCTTCTTACGCAGATTAACTGACTGATGATAATTCTTATATGCATATAATAAAAGCTTGAATTTTCTAAAAGGAAAATTATGGCACACTTTTTCTTCATCAATGTAGTTCTCAATCAACAGGTTCATTTCTAGACTGTCCATTTTGGCTTGTCGCTTGGGGGATGCAGGGGCCGCTCAGCGTGGCCCAAATAAAGCGGTTACTCAGGGTGCCTACTCGGGGTGGGCTACCCCGGATGCTATGGTCTTGGGTCTGTCCCTGTCACCCCCGCCAAGGAAGCGAGCGCAAGAGTCTGCACGACTACCCTTAACGATACAACTGCGCGCTGCCTCGGTGTGGTAGGCGGGCGCAAGCACATGGGCCAATTCCTGCGCATCTCTTCACCACCACTACCTCTAGCGACAAACAGACGCTTCAGGGTAGCGCGGTTTGGTTAGCATGCTGGACACACTCCGCCCATAAGCGGGAACGCACGCGTCGCCGGCGTCTCAACGGGGTCGTGTCAACCGGCGTCACAATCTAAGGGACGGTCTGCGTGACAATCTACGGGACGGTCTGCGACACAGTCTGCGGGACACTCACATTCCCCCATGTCACTGCGCAGATTGCCTCGACACAAATGAGCCCCAAAAAGTTTACAAAAAAAGCATGGAAAAAAAAAAAAAAAAAAAAACAAAAAAAAAAATAATAACAAATGTGTATTCACCTAACACATACACGTATGAGAGTGTACATGTGCGCGTATATAATGCCTTACGTACGCGCTCACGCTACTTCAAACGTAACACCTGTGCGTTTGGGGGACACATATAAACATATATACACTTATGGGGGTTAACCTCTCCTCCTCCATGTGCACAAAAAAAATGATGACGCTCATTGTTCCCTTAATTCTTTTTTTTTTTCCTTCATCATTCATCTCTGCCGCTGCGTTTAACTTTGCACGAAGGAAAAAAAAAAAATCCTCTCAGGGGAAATTCTGCCCAGCGTGTAATTTTGCGCACTCCGGAAAAA
>NW_012192684.1:0-2329 GCF_000956335.1 Plasmodium fragile | reverse complement strand
AAAAAAAAAAAAAAAAAAAAAACAGCCAAATGGGGAAAAGTCAACAAGGGGGGAATTCAAAACAAAATGAATGTTACACAGTGGACTGCAAAGTTAAAAAAAAAAGGCGTCCCACAAATGTCACAAATGTATCGTCCAAATGGGCCACCAAACGGGGGAGTAACTACCCAGTCCCCCCCAAAATGGTATGTTCTCCTTTCTGCAAAAAATTCTGAACCGTTCAGGTGAATCTGCACGTGACTGCTATGATATCACCCCAGGGGTAAGCATCACATAAAGGCAGGTGCGGAAAACACACAATCGTGTAAACAAAGGTAGACGTCCCCATTCCCTTAAAGGGACGCCACCCCTGTCCAGGCACAGTTGTTCAATAAAAAAAAAAAAAGGGACAGCTGCTCTGTTCTGCTGCACATATTCATCTCTCACTTCTTCGAATCTTCACCACATTTGAGACGGAATACCCAAGTGGGTAAGAAGCACATAACACATTAGCATGTCTAGGGACAGGGACTCCACCCCCCCCCAACCAACGAGCAGCCAGCCCATGCTAACGTGCAAACACATCCCTTGCAAAGGCACCCCTTCACATGTAGCTTGCGTCGTGAAAGGACAACGCAAGTGAGTAGTACCCCCCGTTGCATCCTTCCTAACTTAATTCATTTCGCTCCTTGCCTCTAAGAGGAGTGTCTTTTTTTTTTTTTTTCTGTTGATTGTTGTATGTAACAGGAGAGGGGGGGCAAACCCAGTACAAACAAGCACATACACGCATGTAGAGACACGCGTGGGTCGGTAGACACACCTCGCCAACGTAAGGGTCACACAAAAAAAAAAAAAAAAGTCAGCAGACTTCCTCACAGTGCTGACTCCCCACTGGTGCTGACTAAGAGGCAAACCGGAGGATACCTGCATGGGTCTCCCCAGTTCGCCGTCGAACGACACACAAATGTTTGATCCAGCTGGGGTAATAGCTGACAAAAAAAAGGACGTCACAAAAAAAAAGCCAAGGCCAAAAGCATTATAGGCGTGGAACAAAAAGGTATACAAAATTAAAAGCAAAGAAAGGTACACACGTCATATACACGTCACGCCGATGGGGTGTACTCAGTAGCGACACAAAAACAAGTGTAAACCCCTCCCCCCCTTCTGCGATTATTTTCCTTTTCTCTCCACTCCCGATAACCCCGAAAAGGGGACGTGCGGCTGGACCCCACTGGGAAGTAGGCCATATACGCACACATTTTCGCAACACATACATAGAAAAAAAAAAACAAATTGAACAAAACACACATGCAGGGGGTGAGGTGGGGAAAAATATGAATCCACGCAATGTGTACAGCGTGTGATTTTTCACCCCAATGAAACGTCAACTGGAATGTAAAAAAAAAAAAAAAAAAAAAAAAAAAAAAAAAGTGTAACGTCGCCAACAGTTTCTACTCAAATGCAACTCCCCCAAAAGGGGGGGGGCACAGGAAGTATCCTCCTGCACAAAAAAAAACGTACACACACAACAACACCTCTGCTCGACTAACACAAGGAACGAGGCAAAATGTATTCTTTCCTTTTTCTACTCAAATGTGTGGTGCCATGTGTCACGCAATCAGCTTATTGGTGATGCGCCATCAAGAGAGGTAACCACAACAACGCATTCAGTCAACACTGGCGCATGTGCCACAAGAGAACTGCGCAAAAAAAAAACAAAAAAAAAAAAAAAAAAAAAAAAAAAAACAATCGAACAAGGCGGAACAAACCTTATATGTGCGGTGAACGAGAGTTTTTTTTTTTTTTTTTTTTTTTTCTTGTGACCCTTTGGCGATGAGCTGAGTCCACATCGATGCACACGTGGTATGCCACTTTAAGAGGTTAAAACGGAGAGAGCTGTTCAGTCTGCTCACACGACCAACAAGGGGATCACACAAAATGGTCAGTCTTCAGGAGAACGAAGAAAAGCCTCTCCTACCATGGTGTATACAAAACAACACAAGGCCTCATAAAAGCGTTTCATTATATAAGTGGTCTCTCCTATGTTCTTCGCTATGCAAACGTGGATTTCCCGTTTGCCCACATCAGCAAAATATCACCACTTGGTCGATCGTTGCCCCCCTTTTTTGCATGTTCGCTTGTTGACGTCGCACATGTAATCTTCTGCCTTTCTCTTCAGAGCAAGAGGGCTCCTCCTCTCTCCGCCCTAAAAGCACACCTACACAAAAAAAAAAAAAAAAAAAAAAAAAAAAATTGTACCAAAAAGAAGCACGGCATAGTATAAAAAATAACATGTTAGGATAATTCATTTTTGTTGCCTACACTCGCTGCATCCTGTGAATGTACCCCC
>NW_012192683.1:46053-51233 GCF_000956335.1 Plasmodium fragile | reverse complement strand
ACGGACAAAATGACATTGGCAATTTTTTTCAAATGTTGCATCTTCCAAAGTTAAACAGAACGTAAACCGATTTAAAAAAAAAAAAAAAAAAAAAAAAAAAAAACTTCAGGATATATAAAGTCAATCCCACTTTTCCTTTTCCATTAAAAGCTTTTTAAAAATTCTAACACGTTGCATATTTCTGTGTATGGAAAAGCATATGGGAATGAATTCGCCTGGTGGGTATTTCTGTTTTTGTGACAGGTAAATTTTGAACCTGCTTTGCCAAACCCTGTCGCTTAATGTCACAGCGGTAATTTCAAAACGGCCAACTTCATAATGACGACGTAGAGGACCAACTTTTAGTTACCCACGAAAAGTGGAACTCATCCCCCCCCTCACCCTCTGTCATAAGAAATATGCAAATAGTGTTTGCGCCTCCGTAAAATCTTCACACTTCTTTATTTTTTTTCAAATTGTGGGAAAAAAAAAAAAAAAAAACAGCTAGAAATATAAGTACGCACGTTACCCATGTGAGATCACGTGTGTGGGCGGGACACTTGTAAAATGCGAACGGCCAAGTGGGAAGCGATTGTTTGTGCACTGGTTGCTTTCCTTGACCTGACGACGTGCATGCGGGTTAGGCAAAATGTAAGAAACGTTGTTCTGTTAAAGGGTGGACAAGAGGATACAGTGAAACCTTTTTTTCTGTTGAATAAAATAAAAAATAAAAAGTTGCAAAAAAGAAATAATGTAACCCTACATATGGACAACTCCAACGAGGACACTAGTCGATTGTCTTTGCTAAAAAATTTAGATGACGAATCAAAAGTTATTATCCAATCTCCAGAATGGAATGAAAAAATGCCCTTAATTGAAATAACCAACTTGCATGCAATAGAAGTAGAAGGAGGAAAAGAAATACTAAAGGGAATAAATCTTACCATTTTTTTAGGCGAAAAACATACCATTATGGGGAGAAATGGCTCTGGAAAATCGACGCTATCCAAAGTAATAGCTGGCCATCCCTATTATAAAGTTACCAGCGGTAGTATAAAGTATAAGGGACTCGATTTAAACGAATTACCTGTTAATGTGCGGTCATTGTGCGGCATATTCTTAGCCTTTCAGTACCCTGTGGAATTACCCATGGTGAAGAATAATGAATTTTTACGAGCCGCGTTGAATAGCCATCGGAGACAAAGAAACGAACCCGAGATCAGTGCCACCGAATTTGACCTCTTAATGATTGAAGAAATAAAAAAAGTGGGACTGACCCCGGAATTTTTAGATAGACCTGTTAATTATGGTTTCAGTGGAGGGGAAAAAAAAAGAAATGAAATTTTGCAAATGCTAATATTGAAGCCTTCCTTTTGTATCCTAGATGAAACGGACTCCGGTCTAGATGTAGACTCTTTCAAATTAACATCCAATGTTATTACGAATTTTTCCAATGACAAGAATTCCTTCTTAATAGTTACTCATTATAAGAAGCTACTGGAATTACTCAGGCCAAATTATATCCATATCATGCACCAAGGGAAGATTATAGAAAGCGGGGACTATTCCCTCGTGGATAAAATAGAAACTAAAGGATATGCACAGTTCGTCAAGGATTCGTGAGAAATGTGATTTAATGGGAAATAGGGGAAGCCGCGAACCGCGCTTGCTCATTAATTTTTTTTTTTTTTTATAAAAAGATTGAGCAGGACCTATTTTAAATGTAACACCCTGTGTTGTGTTCCCAACTTGTGTGTATTACACAATTAGGCAAGCCCCACAGCGTTTTGCACATTTTTTTTTGGACTAATTTAAGATATGCACATAATTATTTGTGCGGAGATAGCTGGTTGTGTAACACATGGACTCGACTAAGCGTCATTTGGTCCAAGCCGTGAG
This sequence comes from Plasmodium fragile, assembly GCF_000956335.1. Lineage (NCBI taxonomy): Eukaryota > Apicomplexa > Aconoidasida > Haemosporida > Plasmodiidae > Plasmodium > Plasmodium fragile. The sequence goes on along the minus strand of NW_012192683.1, from coordinate 49,355 downwards.
AATTCCCCTTTTTTGTTCCCTTTTAAATGCGCACTTGGCGGTGCTTTGCAACTCATTTGTGTCTTTATTATAATAGACTGAATTTTGTGTTTTACAAAGAACTCTTCACCACGTTGTGGAAACTCATTGTTTCAGGTTTCTGAAATGGTTGGTATGTGCCCATCCTTCTCGTTTATTTGTTCGCCCCTTTTAAACCCGCCACCAAGAGCGTTTCTAAAAATTCCAGCTGTTCATAAAATGGATGAATGGTTTGAAGAATCGCCTGAACGGGTCATACGTAACATGCAAATTTGGTAAAAAAAAAAAAAAAAAAAAAAAAAATTAAAAAAGCTAGTCCACTTTGCACACACACACGAAAGGGATGAACAGTGCGTTGCCACTTCCTCCGCTCAAGAAAAAAGGAAACGAGTGCCTTCTTCGCTTTGGAAAGAAGTAGCGGGTAAATTTACCTAAATTGCAACTATGCAAATGATGGTTGAGATTGGTTGTCATATGCTTACATGATGCGTTGATGCAAAAAGGGGTTTCACCTTTTGCATAATATTGGCTAACTTGTGCCTTGCGTCCGCTACCATTTTGTGTTCCCTCTTTTTATTTCACTCTTTTTTTTTCCCCATTTAGCCGATCAGTTTGCTTATCTCTGTGTGCTATATGTAGAGAAGGGGAATCCACCAAAAAAAAAAAAAAAAAAAATTACACTATGGATTCCAAGGTCAGGGAATACGAGGCATATTAAGAGGTTCACGCAGAGGCATACGCGTACATGCCTATATCCATACAGGGCAGTAGATGAGCATAAGCACAGCACAGTTACAACGGCTCTTAACCTCGGGGGGAAAAGGAACAATGTACTGTGGTGGAGGGCCATGCGGAAGTAAGAAAACAGAGCTCGAAAAAACAAAAATATGTTTGTATATCATGTGAATAACAACACAATTATACTAATTCTGTTATGCACATTCTTGTGTCACGTGAGGGCTGAAAATGTTAAAAATGCAAGCTGCCAGGTAATAAGCAGTAGTGTAGGACATTTTAATTATGGATATGCGAAAAGAAGGGGACGGCAGGACGGGGAGAAATGGAAAGGTAATTTCAAGATAGTTGGACAAGATAGAAGATGCAGACTACTGGACATCCCCACCGGCAATCCACCACAAGTGATAAATACCCTCTTCTTAAATAGTGCCCACAAATCCACTGGGTGTAATTCCCTGTGCAAGAAGAGGAAAAACTTTTCCCTTTTTAAAAAGAAAAAAGATAAAGGTGCAGCAACAAATATTAAGAAGAAAGAAAAGAAGGTATTCACAGAAGAAGAAATAGAAGAACTTCGTCGAAGAGCCAAGGAAAAACTACAACCCAAAAAAGGGGACGCTGATGGGATCTCTGGTGCTAAGACAAAAAAAGGGGCAAAAAGAAAAAAAAAAACAGAACAAGGTAAAGGTGATAAAAAAAGCACCAAAGAAGAATTACAAAAGTTGGAAGATACAAAAAGTGCAGATACCAAAGAAGGAAATCTGACCGATTACATAAAAAGCAAAGAAGATTTTGACAAAATAGTAGACCTAACCAAAGATTTGATAAACGAAAAAGAGGTAGAATATATACACAAAATAAGCGACTGTGATGAGGAGTTGTTAACATATGATAAGAGAGAAAAAAATATTCAGCTGAATTTTGAAGACACTCTATTCGACGAGGGGAATTACATGCACAATTACGTCAACAACATTAGCAAGTTTCGCTTTGATATTTACAACCTTCATAACAAAAACGAATTCGACAGAATCACCAAATATTTGAACTATCAGTACATAGAGGAAGTGCCCGTGGAGATGCCTACGGAACGCAGCTACAACATTGGGTTGAAAAAATATTTTTACGAGGTTGTATGCGATTTGGTGGCCAAGTATCGGGACAAGTTTGAGAATGAGCCGTACGCTGGTGGGGAGGAACAGTCGTGGGGACACCAATCGGTGGCAGACGAGTCAGGGGGTGACCAACTGAACGAACAGGAAATGCCCAGCTCTGGCTTGTCCATGCAGAAAGGCAAACTAAACCATCAAGGTGAAAATATAGAGGGAGCAGAAGACAACCAAACCTTGAACAATTTTCTGAAGGAAAACAAAAAGGAAGAAAGCAAAACGACAACCATGGATAGGATAGAAAATATGGCAAGTGTAATCCAGCCAACTCATGAAGATATTATGAACAAATATATGTCTCACGATTTGTATAATTTGCTATGCGACATTAAGGAGGAATATGACCACATGTTTGAAAATGGAGGCTTGGAGAAATTCTCCTTTGATCAAAGTAGAAAGACACATAAAGAGAAGCTAATATTTTCTGGAAAAAAAAAAAGAGCGGTAGCTATGGTTTTTCTCCAAAAGGGAAACAACAATTTGATAATAAATAACAGGGATGGGTATCAGTACCTGCAATACCAAATTTTTAATATAAATAAAATATTCAGCCCCCTACTACATCTGTGCATGCATAGACATTTCAATGTCGTGGCCAGGGTCGTTGGAGGGGGGTTGTCGGGGCAGAGTGTGGCCATATTCCACGCCCTTGTCAAATACATTGTGTACAACTTGTCCCTAAAAATAAAGCCTTATTTCCGCTCCTTCAAGTTTATGACCGTGGACAGTAGAAAGGTGGAGAGGAAGAAGTACGGACTGAAGAAGGCCAGAAAGAAGAAGCAGTATAGTAAGCGTTAATCGTCGTGGTGTGTTGTGAAGGATGCAAAACGTGGTCTCTCTCCCCCGTCCCCCCAATTTGTAGCAATAATTTCTTGTCCTCATTTTTGGGTGCACCCACAAGGGGGTGAAGAGGTGCATATGTACATATATATATACTTTTGCACGAGAGTGGTGTTCGATCTACCTGTGTCCACTCCTGCCCTTGTGAGCAAACATCATGGTGGGCCCACTGCAGCTGAGCCAACTGCAAACTGATGTCGCAAGAAGGGGAATTGGCTCTCCCGTTCCGGAGCATGTAGTGCCCGGCACGCGCATACATAAATAACCAAGGTATGGGCGCACGTATGTGTATACATCCTTTTTTTTTTTTTTTTTTCCCCACCCTGTTTGGCCTCTACATCGTGACGCCCTTATCTCATGTGTATGTGTGAATTTTTTTTTTTAAGTGCATATTATGAGGAGCTCATTTGGTTTGTTAGCTTTCCCAAAAAACAATTTCGTAAACGCAAAGTGGTGCAACCATTTTAGGAGGCACACTGGAAGAAAAAAAACAAAACAAAAACGGTGTATGCAAAAAAAGGCCCTAAATCCGTTTTCACT
>NW_012192683.1:42057-44298 GCF_000956335.1 Plasmodium fragile | reverse complement strand
TACACACAACGTTTGCAAAAAAAAAAAAAAAAAAAAAAAAAAAAAAAAAAAAATTCAAAAAATTTGTACAATTTATGCTTACACGTACATGTACATACATTTCTACCTTCTTACGTGGAAACGTAAAAATTAAGGAAATTAGGTTAAACGCAACAGAGAATTAATTGCAGTGTGAAGTTGAGTAAGTCCCCATAATTGTTTCAACGAGATCGAATGAATGAGCATTTATTGACATATTAAATGAAAACAGCAATTTCCTCCCTCCAAAAAAATAAGAAGCAACAAAAAAAAAATAATCTGTTTTATAAACCCATTCATCGAGAAAAAAGAACAAAATGGAGTTCCTAAAAAATATTTTCCAAGAACTGCTGAAGAAAAAGGACCAACTTATACAATGTTCAAAATTATCCGTATTATTAAGCGACCCCTTCACCTTCTTTTTTATGTATGTTATTAATAAAAAGGATGCCCTGATTTATGTGAACAGACGTATATGAATGATGGAAAATATAGAGTGCATACGTGGGTTGTTCCACGTGCGTGTGTATCCATTTGTAACGTTGATCCCTCTCGAATGCAACTAACACAGTATTGTGTGTGTAATGTGTCCACGTAAAAGTGCGAGGAATCCATTTTTCCTTAGTGAATTGCCTCTTTTAATCGCCTGCTTATCCCACCCCCCTTCCGCAGGTGCATATTTCTGTTCATCCTCACGAGCTTAATGACATACCTGTACTGCTTTTGCAAGGGCTATGAACCGAGAAAGGTATGTGTAGCTGTGTATATAAAGGGCGCACACGAGAGCAACCAATGAAGTATAAAATCGCCAATCGGCATTACCTCCAAGGGGAGTTCCAACTAGTACGAATAAAAGAACAATATGTATATTTTTTTTTTTTTTTTTTTCTTTACGCAGAGTTCCAGGATACACAACATGTCCAAAAAGGTCAAGTAAATTCGACCTGGACGTTAACAAAACAATTTTATGTTGCACGGAAGTGTGAAAAAGGACAGAGCGGGGTGTGAAAGACAGAGTTCATGTACATGTACGTACAGGCACAGATTAAGAGAAAACATTTGAGAAAATGGAAGGGAGGAACAGAATATGCACACACAGGGAATGGTTAATTATGTCTCCCATCAACTGGACAACATACATCCATAACACAGTACATTTATGAGGTACATATGAAAAGGAAATGGAGCTGGGACCAAGGCATTATGTGTTAACGAGAATTCTCAGACATATGTACACACGCGTGGGTGACACATCCGTCAAATGCCACGTGCGCACATACACACATGTTGTAGCTCTTACAGAACGCAAGGGCAAAAAAGCTATTTTTTTTTTTTTTTTTTTGGTAACACATGGGGTGAAAATCCTCTGTTGCTGTTCACGTGAAAAAATAAAATGGCCCCAACACATTGCGGGGGGATGTACATAACTTTGGCATGGAAGGCGGCAAATTCATTTGTACGTATATATGTGAGTTCATTTGTGTGATCCTCCACAGGCCCATTTATGTGCCCATATGTATGAATTTATGTATACCTATTTGTATGCCTATTCATTTGTGCACTCATTTGCCTATTTACACTTCGCCTTTGTTTGACATTTTATTCCCCATGTGGTTTTTCTCCACCCCTCCCTCTTCATGGTTCATGACACAAAACAGTTTGAAATAACTCCCTAATTATTTTTTTTTAAAAAAATAAACTTGAACAGCGTTTGTCGTGACATATATCTGGGCCCCATCCCCCCCAAAAAAATGCGACTTTGGGTGATGTTTCCAGCGGGAAGACATGCAAAAGGGGGGAAATGGAATGGGGAAGCTAAAGCGTTTGAGAGAAAACATAAGGGTACGCACAATGAGCTCAAGGACGAACCCAAAGGTAGCTTTGTATTGTGTAGGCAGGACGTCGCACCTCTCACACCTGCAAATAGCCGTGTGAACACAACATCGCAGTGCAAGCTTGGCGAAATTAAAATGCGTCCAAATGCGCGAATATAACATGTGTGGTGTAGCTCGCAATGAGAGACATGTCCACCACATGGCAAGTACAGTCGAGCGCGCTACCCGTGATTTCGAACACAGCCTAGAATTATGTGTATCTCCCCATTTATAACCAGTATCGTAATATTTTTTAAGTCAAAAAATTTAGTCCTATCGTGTGTCCATGCAGTTTCATCTCATTAGGTATTTTTACTTTTTTTTTTTTTTTTTTTTTTTTTTTTTTTGT
>NW_012192683.1:38328-38990 GCF_000956335.1 Plasmodium fragile | reverse complement strand
AAAAAAAAAAAAAAAAAAAAAAAAAAATCTCGTCAACTTTGACAAATGCAAAAATGTTTCTCCCCCCTACATGAAGCCGCATGTGCATGGCGCTACATAGGCATGCCCTCACATGTGTGCACTGCCCGCTCGCGCATATGTAGCAACGCGCGCAAAAACACACACGTTACCTATCTCCTTCACCTCCCCTGCCCCCAAAAAAACCCCAACTCAGGACGAATTAATTGGAAACTGGCCGAAAAAAAGAAAATAACTAAATACCCCATAAACACTATGAAAAATTTGTGGAACCACAGTATAGCTAACTGGTCTGTCTCTCTTTCTCTTTCTTCCGTTTTTTATTATTTTTTATTTTTTAATTGAGCATTAGTCTAGCGAAAAGCAGCATGTAGAATAGGCATAGCCGTTTGCACCCCTGTGTATACCAAGCCGTTTGCGCGAGCAAGCCTATTTTTATGTACCATTTTTTTTTTTTTGCGCCCTTTGCGCGAGCAAGCCTATTTTTATGTACCATTTTTTTTTTTTTGCGCCCTTCAAAAAAAAAAAAAAAAAAGCACACAAAAATAACAAAAGGGAAAAAAAAAAAAAAAAGGAAAAAAAAAAAAAAAAGGGAAAAAAAAAATTTTAAAAAAAAAAAAAAAAAGTATATCATTAAAATAGAA
>NW_012192683.1:33654-34667 GCF_000956335.1 Plasmodium fragile | reverse complement strand
GCTGATTCCGCCTCCACCGCGCCTTCAATTTTTTATGCGTTTTTATTAAATCTAAAAAGATGAACGTGACAACTTTTTTTTTTTTTTTTTTTTTTTTTTTTTTTTCTCCCTAAAAAGTGAAAGCATTTATTTTGTAAGAGAAAAATATATGTAGGCAGTAAACTGCTAAGAACAAATTTAATGCTTAATATATATCGTTGACAAAAGTCACATAAATGTAGAGAGGCACACATGGGGGAGAAGAAACAAAAAAGAAAAAGCGGAAAAAAAGAAAAATAGGGAAAATAAGAAATTTTCAAAAAAAAAAAAAAAAGTATATCATTAAAATAGAATAAGTAAAATAAGCACACCCGTTACGCCGCTGCAGCCCTTCCAGAGTTCAAAGTAGAATAACAAGGGCAAATTCTCTTCTCCCATTTGTTTTGTGATTTCCGCCTTCTGATAAAACCATATAGATACGTGCTTACCTACACGTATATATCCACACGGACGTACCCACGCGATCCGCTGCTACACATGCATGTGTGTGTGTGAGCCATCTTTTTTCCGTGCCCCAAGAACCCACTCTTAAGCAAACTACACAACCAAAATTGCCTTCCACAAAATGAGCAAGGCGTCTGATAATAATAAAAATATGGAGGATCACAGGTTACCAAACGAATGAGAAAAGCGTACTTGGGGAATATGGAACTACACCAATGGCACAGCTGCCTATGGCAGCATTAAGAGGGGGGGCGAGCGCCTTCCCCGGCTAACTCCCCCCAACCGCTGAAAATACACAACGGAAGAGAGCTCTGCAACAATTTATAAAAACACACAGTTAATGTGAACATAAAAAAGAAAGGAAAGAAAATTCCTCGTTCTCTTCGCAAAAGCTGTTCTGCCTTTTCCTCTTCCCTTTCCCCTTAGAACAAACTTCGATGAAAAGGATAAAAAAAAATTGTTCTTGTATGGTTACGAACAGCAACTGCTTTATGGTACACACAACGATGACAAAAAAAAAAAAAAAAAAA
>NW_012192683.1:0-30336 GCF_000956335.1 Plasmodium fragile | reverse complement strand
TGCATTTTCTTAATTTTCTGCAACATTTTGCAATTTTTTGGCCGTTTTTATTTTATTTTATTATTTTTTTTTTTTTGCAACGTTTTGTCACTCTTTCCACTCCCTGCGCAACTGTTCCATTTTCCCATTTTCCCTTTTTTTTTTTTTTTTTTTTTTTGTGCCCTCCCCCCCGCTTAGCTTGCCCGAGTTTATAGAGAACTACTCCAAAGACGTGGAAAAGCTGAATGAAATGAAAAAAAAAAAAAAATTGAACATTGCACAGAAAATAAAAAAAAAAAAAAAGGTGACTCCAGCAAAAGTACAATTCACGAAACAACATTCAAATATTTCCATGAACCGAGTGATTAAAGGAGTCAGTTTAGATTATAAGAAATTAAATACCCACACTTTTAAGAATAACAAAGTTGTAACTTCCATTTTGAAGAAAAAAACGATAAACAAAACTATTGACAAACAAAAGAAAGCACCAGAAATGAAAAATAAAAATGCCCAATTGATTAAACAAAAAACTAAAAAGGCAATCACCATGAAGAAGGTCCCTAACGAAACCAAAACAAAGGAGGATACTAAAAGCGACAAAGTTAAGAAGGACGATAAGACAAAGAAGAACGGCATGGTCAATAAAATCGAAAAGGAAAAGAAGGAAGATAAGGCCAAAAAGAATGTCAAAAAGGATGCAAAAAGTGGAGACGGAAAGACACAAAAAGGTGACAAGTCTAAGACGAATGATAACAAGAAGGAAAAGGCGAAAAGTGAAAAGGCTGTGATTAAAAAAATCGACAAAGGTAACAAGGACAAGGACAAGGGGAAGGACACAAAGGCAGAGAAGAAGCCTGAGAAGAAAGACGAAAAGAAAGCAGAAAAGAAGGACGATAAGAAGGCGGAAAAGAAAGAAGAAAAAAAAGGGGATAACAAGGTACACAAAAAGCCCAATAAGAAGGAAGATAAAAAGACAGACAAGAAAGAAGATAAAAAGGAGGAGAAAAAGGAAGAAAAAAAAGTAGACAAAAAAACAGACAAAAAGGACGATAAGAAAGTAGAAAAGAAAGCAGACAAGAAGGAAGACAAAAAGGCAGAAAAGAAAACAGACAAGAAAGAGGGAAAAAAGGAGGACAAAAAAGATGACAAGAAAAACGACAAAAAGGACGATAAAAAAGTTAAGAAAAATATTTTGAAAACACAGAAAACGAAAAAGTAGAGTGCCCCCCAAATGGCGAACTAGCTCCCTTGAGTTATACCTTTGATACCCCTGCAGGGAGGAAAAAAGGGCAAGATATAAATGACCAAAGTGCTGTTACCTCGTCGGTGCGCAAAGTATAGCTCCCTAACAAGTGACCCACAACAACGCATCCCTTCGCAAAAGGATAAGACAACACAGCAGAAACCCACACACAGATGCCACGTAGGCGTAAATGTATACGCAGAGGCAGATATGTACCATCGCGTCGACGTTGACTCGGCGTAGGTCCTTTTAAAACAAAGACCCCCAAAGATGACACATCATTCTCCTTTTTTTTTTTTTTTTTTTCTAAAGTCACCCAAGATTCACTTCTTAACATTTTTTTTTTTTTAATGAATAAAAAAAATTGTTTTTCAAAAGGCAAGCACGTGGGGAAAACATGTACATTTGCGTCAAACCTACGTTCATGGAAATATGTCCATCGAGTTCGAGCGCGTCTGTGTGTGTGTGTGTCTGCGCTTAATCGTGTCAACACATGCTCACGCATGCCTACTGTATGCCTATGCATGCCCCCAAACAACTTCCGCGTTCACCATCATTTAAAAGGAACGTTTTAAGCAAATGTTCATTAAAGTTGAATAGGGACCAAAACAATGCACACACGCGTATTTAAAACTTATTAAAAAGTTATTAAAAAAAAATGAAATCTCGTGCATGAAGGTACATTAGCGAGGAAGCCGCCGCGGCAATCTCGAGCCGAGTTTGAGAAGAACGCTGTGAATAAATCTAAGGTGAGAGTAATAAAAGCGCATGATTTTTTTTTTCCCACCCGGGTGTAGAGATAAATTTAACATTTTGACAATCCTGATATAGGTGAGGTCTCTTTTTTTTCGAATTTTCAAATACAGTTTTATGGCGTAGAGAGATAAGGAAATTAAATGTTCAATGTTATAATCAAAAAGGAGCAAAAAGGTGTTGTGGACATTTTTTTTAAAATTTGGAAATGGTTTTCTTCCACGCATTATTGTATCCTTTTTTGTATAATTGAGATCGAAGAAGGAATTCAATTCGTCCACTTCTCTATTAAAAAGTTTTTTCATTTTATCTATGCCCTGATAGGACAGGTAAAACTGCCAGAATTTGAAGGAGAGAAAATATTTTTGCATGACGTAAACGTAGTTGTATACATCTTCATCTAATTTGTCGTGGGTAGATATAGGTGTGTCAAAATAATGGAAGAGTCCATTTTTGAATATCAGGTGGTTTGGTTTTTTGGGGAGGGGTATAAAGAAACAGATAACTTTATTGCAGCTGAGGTGTAAATTCCTTTTGCATAAATGGTAGAAAGTGTTATAGTTAATACAATTTTTACTAAAGGGGTAGGTCATATCATCAATTTCGACAGTGATGCAGTTTTTGCTATCCATATATTTTGTGCTACCGAATTTTTTCTCCAGACTTTTTGTGCATATGGTTTTTAAGCTACTACAAGATTGTACACTGATTTCTAAAATCCGTTTTACAAAAATTAGAATTTTATTATTATGTGTTTGGTTTGAATTGCTGCAGCATTTTATTACCCTATTTTGATAATACAACTCTTCCATTTTTTTTAGTAAGGCATATTTTTTATTTTGGTGTATTAATGAGATCACTAGGAAGTAGAGGTCCAGGAATTCACTTCGTCTTTGAATATCATTAATGTTTCTTTTTATATAATCTACTACCCTTTTGGGGGCTTCCTTTCCCTTATCCTCTTTTGATGTTTTTTTTATAATTGGAAAAATGGAATTCTGGGGACTGCCTTGCTTCGAGCTATTCAATGGACTGTAGTAGTTGCTACAGGCTTTGAACATGAGGCTGTTTACACGCGTGAAGTTCCTTAATAGGGATATGTTTGAGAGAGACACCTTGGAGGTTAGAGGGACTAATGCAGTTAGATGTGCGTTTTTCTTCTTCTTTCTCTTCTCTGCGATGATGTCCTTTGCTTCTCTCGCCGCGTCCTGCATCACTGCGTGGTACTCCTTTTTGTAGCCGTCGAATCTGCGGGCGACCGTCAGGGGGGAAGCAACAAGTCGTGAGCATGCGGAGAAGACGTAGTGAGGATGCACCTCTCCCCGGTTCATGCAATGACACCTCCGCCTACCTTCTTTTTATCATTCTCCAGATATTCTTAAACGTGTTTACTGAGTGGCGTTGCTTAAAGTCCTTCCTGTCAAATTCCTTCCACTTGACGAACCCTTTAAGAGTAAAATGGGGGGTGCACTTTTGGGGTGTGTAAAATTGGGTGTGCAATCGGACGGGGTGTGGAGCGCTTTTTTCATGCAGGAATAACGCCTCGAACGTGGGTCTGCCTGATCCGCTACTCATATTTCAGCGCCTTTTTTTTTGTTCCCTCCCCAGTTTGGCTCTCTCTGTATAACCGTATACCAACTTGTCCCGGTAGCATTTCCTGATAAGCGTTTCAACATCTTCCTTGGACAAGGACCTGCCAAGTTGCAAAGTTGAAACGGTGAGCAGAGGGAACATCGGCATGCAATTGGTCCAAATGAAAAGGATAAAGTAGAACATCAAGGCGTAATTATATTATAACTGAGTAGACGCGCCAGGTGGGAATTTTTTTTTTTTTTTTTTTGAGGGGACATTACTCCAGTGAGTTTTTATTCTTCTTCTTTGAGGCATCCATTTTGGCGCAGACCTAACGTGTACTGCAAATAGGAAACGAGCGGGTTAGCATATAGATGTAACTACAAGTAAAGGGGGGGAAAATGAAGGAGAAAATAAAATAAATACAAAATGGAACAGAAACGCGTTACACAAGGACATGTTACAACACCGGTTGTGCAACGTCGTTTGGAGTTACCCTTAAGTGTGCAAGCAACACTGAGAAAGGGAGAATCTAGCTGAGTACCAAATTTGGAGTTTTTTTTTTTTTTTTTTTTTTTTGTACTATTATTTTTTGTCCTTTCAACACACGTTGGCGGGAAAATAAGGAAAACCGGGTGTCGCGAATTAGAAGTTTATTGGATCTTGTGCGAGCTAAGCATATGAGCTATTATGCCCAGGCAAGAACGTGCAAAAAACAAAAAAAAAAAAAAAGAGACACTGCAATAATCTTATTTAAATGCTGTCCCTTCTTTTAAACATGCAGACCTAAATTGCAACTCAGATTTTCCTCATAGAAGCTGCCCCAAATGAAATTGTCCTTTCACACATCAGCAGTGGATGTCGTGTAATTTTTCGCATCAACATGATTTTTCCATTCATGCGGAATTCTAAGCTTGGGAGAAAAAGGGTGGTTAGTACGAGAGGGCAAAAATTACTTAAATGTCTACACCAATGGATTCACTCTTTTGCGCTATGCTGTGTCGTCCCCGTTCGTTTGTTTTTTTCGCGAGTATATGGTCCATAGGGGTCGCAGGGAAATCTGGGCTAATTTGTGCACACCCAAGTTTTGCTTATATTCCATTGGATGGTAAATATAGGGCACAGGCACCAGGCCAATTTTGCCACGTATTTTTATGCAAGTTTGCCCCATATTGTGTGTGTGCGGAAGGGAGAGCTCCGTTTTCCTCTACACTTGCGTATCAACTTAACGATTCAGACTGACTTGACTGAAGAGCTGAGTCTCCAGTGTGTAGTTCATAATGTTGCGAAAAAGGTACATATGTAGGATAAAAACAAAAAAAAAAAAAAAAAAAAAAAAAAGACAACCTGGAGTTTTTATTCCCGTGTGGGATACAGTGTACAGCAGAAGTAGAATCCCCTATTGTGCAAACGAAAAATAAATATAAGAACAGCGCAATACATATTAGGAAATCTCACTTTTCCATTTCTCTCTTTTGAGTGTTTCCTAATAAGGGGCAGATTAGCAAACATGGGACATCTCTCCACATGTGCGCATGCATTCGCGAAGAAGCTCAGTACATGTTAGTTTTATCTTCCTAATCGCTATTCTACGGGTCTATTCGAATTCCTTCGCGCAAAAAGAAACGCACAAAGATTGCACATTTTGCGTGAATTTTAGTATAAAAAAAATATATATATATATATAAATTTTATCCATATAACCAGACACGTTATAATTTAGTTGAGGAAAAAAAGTCACACAGGGATATACATCTCCACGGACCTACATCTGTACAGGTACGCACATCCGGGAAGGCATGTGTAGCAGAAGCTATACAAAATGGAGGGCCAGCGTTTTATGCATATGTAGCTGCTGATAGGGCGTGTGTCCCATTACGCTCTTTTGCGCGTTAAACAGTTAGACAAACGCTTCATGGAGGGGTTGAAACATCCATGAGGTGGACCAAAAAATAATGCAAATTTCGATAGCGTTAAAATGAAATGTAAAAACAGTGCATTAGTAAAAAGGGCAAGGCAACTAGCTTGGGTGAACGAAAACTAGGCACACGCCTTTCTCACCGTACATGCGTACGTACAAATATATGTATTATATGTACACCTGCGTGAGGCCCCTTTTTTATTATTTTCCCAATGCAGTCACACGCATTGCATCTACACATAGGGTAAAGTGTCCCGATTCCTCACCCGTCTAATGAGGACCGCATACCTACAACAGGTACTACCCAAAGAGGAGGAAATAAAAACTGAGCTGAGTAGGTTAGCTACCCATGCGTTCGCATAGCTCACACCTGAGAAAGTCACATAATGAGGTGTAATTCGAATCACAATTATATTATAAAAAAAGTAAAAAAAAAATTGTATAATTTCCTTTTTGAAGATTTTAAGGAATTTGTAAAAGGGACCCCCTGCGATGCGCCCTCAAATACAGTTCACCGTTTGGACGTCGTCACAAAGAAGAAGTAGATTTAAACGAGCATCGAAGGACCACATTGTGCTGTCTAGTAAAAAAAAATTTTTTTTTTGTCCCTGGGGGAAATAGCAATTCGTATTTATTTTCTTTTCACCTTTTTTTTAAGGGCGCGTTTTTAATTCTACATCTGCACATAACCATTTTGGGGTGTCTGCAAAATAATCCCCTCTCAATTTTCTTTCCTTTCGAGAACCCTTCACTTGTGCAAAATTGGAAGTGTGCGTCTCGGTTCTTTTGTCTTTTCAGAGTGTCCCGGGAAGGGCATGCACAGAGGAAGCAAATTCACCAAAAAAAGGGGAGGATACTTACTGGCTCAATTTTGCGACAAAAAATAACTCCACAAATACCAAGCAGACGAACAACATGGTTACCACGGGCGGGGCGAGGAAGAAAGCAAAGGTGAGGGCCTACGACATTGAAGAATCAAAAAGGATATTCCTATACGCATACGAACATCAATTGAAAAATGAACAGGTTAATTGGAGAAAGGCAGAAGAGTCTAGAGTGACCAGCCACAGTGCAAGCTCGATGAGGAGTCATTACGTGAATTCTATAAAGCATGAAATATCTTTGTACCTGGAGATGTACGCAGAAGAAGTTGCTAAGTTATTTATTAAAGTGAAAAAATGGAAGAAGGAAGAAAAAAAAAAAAAAATGATGCTGTTGCAGAGTAACACGCTGGTGAAACAAAGGTCCAATATTTCTTTAGACAGAGTAACCAAGGGAAAAAGCACAAACTATAATAAATTTAATTCGCTCATAATTAGTAAAGCCTTCTCCATGAAGGGCAACCGTAGCGTGAGTAGCAAGCAAAATTGCTCCATTAATAGAAGAAACGTGGCCAATGCGAGTACTACAAAGAAGAAAAAAAAAGACAAGGGCATTTGCTCTAGTGCTAGCGCCAGCGTGAATGATGGTAGGACGAAGAGCCAACCGGGAGTATCTAAAAGCAGCCTCAAAAAGAAAAAAATAAAGAAAGTAAAATTTGCACAAAAAGATACCCTTGCAATCAAGGATAAAAAAATACACAAAAATGTGGAAAAAAAAATAGACAAATGTGTAGCCAAAAAAATAAACAAAAATGTGGCACAAAAAGTAGACAAAAGTGTGGCCAAAAATGAGGCCAAAATTGCGCCCCCAAATAACCCAATCGTTAGCAGCAATGTAGAAAGAACAAATAACCCCCTCAACAATTCGTTCAATACAGATGTGAGTGATAAAACGAATAAAAGAAAAAGCGAAAAGGAACGGGGGAAGCACACGCGAGTGTCCGAAAACTACCAAATGGAAGCAAAGGACATAATCAAAGGGAGCACAGAAAGTAAACATGTTAAAAAAAAGGTAAAGGATGAGAACGACGTACAAATGAACGTAGACAAAACGGTTCATGGCCAACGAGAGAGTAACGCAGTGAACCAAGTGGGCCATATAAAAATTTCTAGCGAAGAATATTTGCACCAGAAGTATTATGTCGAGTCAAGATCAGCAAAAAGGCATAGCGACAAAAATTCTCCTCTTCAAGGAAGAGCAAAAAGGGGCAAACACTACACAGCTAACTACAACGCGAACGAATTCAGCAGGACAAACAAACCATACGACACGAAAAAGTCAAGTGGAAACGTTAGGGAAGGGAAAAGAAGTTCCATCAGCTCTATTTTTGGGTATATTTATGATAAAATATTCCGCTGAAATGGGCAGGCGCGGCTAGCCCCATTGGCACCCTTCTGAGTGATGTTCTTTCATAAATTATGAAAAGCGACGTGCCAATCGATGCTCAAGCGTTTGAGTAGGCGTTACATTTTACACGAGAATAATGTGTCTCTCGATTTGCAAAGGAAGGAAAAGACACAGAAGAGGTAGTAAAAAAAAATAAGACGCGTTTTTTTTTTTTTTTTTTGTGCCCTTCTCATAATTTTGACGCTGACTGTGTTTGCGATTAATTCGGCCCCCTTTCTTCGCGGCAGCCTTGGATGCACATATATTTATGTGTATGTCGATGCATACGTGCGGACGTACATGTATCCTAGCGCATGACATCCCATTTTTACACCCTTCCGTTTCACTTATTAATATGTTGTGTTTGTTTCCTTATCAAATTTGATCTGTCTCACCCCTTATATGCCAAAGGACGATTAGAAAAAGGGAAAAATTGGTACCTATTTTTTTGTTTTCTGTGTAAATTTCCTTTTGCCTCTTTATCTCTTCATCATGAATAATTGAATCCGTCAAGTTACCCCTCCATGTCCTCACATAAATGTATGACACAAAAACGTGTAGAAGCTCCCTAAATTTTTTGAAAACAAAAAAAAAAAAACTTTTCCCTTAAAATTCCTTATTCGCTTTTTTTTTTAAAATCGTCAAAATGGGGTGTAAATTTATGTTATTACACATCATCGGAGGGGAAAATTAAGACAAGAGTTTACCGACAGAGGGGTGTGGAAAGGTGGACACCGTGCTCCACCAGCAAAATTTGCCAACTAGTTGTGTTATATGTTGCTTCACGCAAAGTCACTTCTGACTAATGTGAGTTCAGCATGCGTGTATATTTCCCGGTTTGGACGATGAAGTGGTGGTTTCTCACTGCACATGGCATTTGTTCGTATGTATGTGTAAGTGTGCATTCAAGTGTGTATGCATGTATATACATACGTGCACATGAGACATATACGTCTAGATGCCAGCAGGGGTGGGTAGGGCCCGGCGTGCGCTCAACAAAAAATGTGGGGCTAAGTTGTACTAATTAAAAAAAAAGGGTGAAAAATAGTAGCCGCGGAATTGGCGGCGCCAACAAGAGCATCCACACAGGAAGGGAACTCAGGTGCGGCTGTAACTGCAACGGTACCCTACCATGGTGGAGAAAACATGAAGGGGCATATAGCGCAAATTGGTACATTAACAATGTGTAAAAAAAAAAAAAACAATTTAGGAGACGTTAAAGCAAATGTAGAAGAAATTTCCTTTAATGATTAATAAATGAGCTATGTACAACTCGCACAGAAATGCACCATCACAATTTGTTGAATATGCATGCAACATAGAAAAAAATGAGCAAAAAAAAAAAAAAAAAAAAAAAAAACTGCGTCCAGAAGAAGAGGTGCAAGCCAGGAAGCCGCAACACCCCGCTTCATGTGTCAACCAGTTTTTTTCCCAATGGAGAGTTTCCCCATTGGATTATGCTCTTCAATGTGGTACCGTACCGCACATGGCATTTGTTCGTATGTATGTGTAAGTGTGCATTCAAGTGTGTATGCATGTATATACATACGTGCACATGAGACATATACGTCTAGATGCCAGCAGGGGTGGGTAGGGCCCGGCGTGCGCTCAACAAAAAATGTGGGGCTAAGTTGTACTAATTAAAAAAAAAGGGTGAAAAATAGTAGCCGCGGAATTGGCGGCGCCAACAAGAGCATCCACACAGGAAGGGAACTCAGGTGCGGCTGTAACTGCAACGGTACCCTACCATGGTGGAGAAAACATGAAGGGGCATATAGCGCAAATTGGTACATTTAACAATGTGTAAAAAAAAAAAAAACAATTTAGGAGACGTTAAAGCAAATGTAGAAGAAATTTCCTTTAATGATTAATAAATGAGCTATGTACAACTCGCACAGAAATGCACCATCACAATTTGTTGAATATGCATGCAACATAGAAAAAAATGAGCAAAAAAAAAAAAAAAAAAAAAAAAAAAAAAAAAAAAAAAAAAAAAAAAAAAAAAAAAAAAAAAAAAAAAAAAAACTGCGTCCAGAAGAAGAGGTGCAAGCCAGGAAGCCGCAACACCCCGCTTCATGTGTCAACCAGTTTTTTTCCCAATGGAGAGTTTCCCCATTGGATTATGCTCTTCAATTTGGTACAGTACCAGTTTCCTAGTAGACCAAATGAGTATTTTTTTTTTCAATATGGATAATTTAAAAAAAAAAAAAATGTGCGCATTCAAACACAAACAGAGCGCACGTTATGTACTAAAAAAAGAAAAATGGATTTAACGGGATAAGCGAAATGTCCATTTTTTTCTTTTTTCTTTTTTTTCTTTCCACCTCAAATGGAGATGGCGCGGGGTCGCCACTAAACCTTATCATCGTGAAACATCCACCTCATATTTTTTGGGGACACTTTTGGCCCTGCTGAACAGTAGAGCATGTCGTCGATTGGCTTCCTCTTTTTTGTGCAGCTTGAAAGCATCGAAATGATGGAGAGGCATATGGAATTAACGGACAGGACAGGAGACCAGTGGTCATATAAAATTGAAAGGCAAATATGCCCATTGCTGTATATGTGTGGGTGGATGGGCGGTTCTCCTATGAATATTACTTCTGGGCTTTCTGCAAGGGAGGGGAGGGAAATGGTTTCGTGGTTAGTACGAGGGATTGCTCACATATGATACGGTGTGATGTGTGCACGCGTGTGTGAGGGGGGTAGACACAAACTGGTAAATACTGTCCATGAGTCACACAAAGGTGATTATAACTCGAGACGTGTTGAACCCCCCCTCCAACGAAATTTCTCCCTTTGCGCACCTATTGGATACTTCTCTGTAAACTTAAATTGCATTTTAAATGTTTCATTTGAGTATAAGGTATTTTCGGCGCCCTTAATTTGTATGATCCATTTATCTGAATATTCTTGTATTAATTTAATTGTGTTTTCATTTTCATTTAGCAGTTCCAATCTTTCCTTTTCCAGTCTTCTCTTTGAGAGACCTCCTAATTTAAGTTCATCAGGATTATTTTTTATCGTTTCTTCACTGTTGCTTGCATTGGAAGAGAGGCTATGGCCGTTTAGAGAATTTCGAAAGTTCTTCACGTGGCTCGATTGGCTCTGTTCAAACACAGACTCCGAATTGTGTGACACATATGTGTTGTCCTTGACGTAGCCTTGTATTTCGCTCAGGTTCCTTCAGGGAGGGGTAGCGGTTACGCATATGTACAATTGTTACACTTGAGACTAGCTCCTTTTGGGGTGAGTGCCAATCGAACGGACACACCCCAGCGAGGCAGTGGGTAAAGGCACTGTGATCAAATGGAGGGGGAACATTTCTCCTATCCTTTCATACCTTGTCAGCGTGTCGTCATTCGCCACGGGAAAGAACCATTTTTCCTCATCCTTTTTTAAAAGGGGAATAAATGAAAAGATAAAAAAGGGTGATTGTCTATTTGAATGTTTTCTGCCCACGGTAGGGGAGGTTTTCCATGGAGTAGTCGATCACTCCGTCTTCTCACAGTTTGGCTGCTCTTACCTCCTCGAACCCAAGGCACCTCAGGACAGCATCCGATCCATTGAAATGCAGCAACTGTTAAGTGGTTGGAAAAGGGGGGGAAAAGGACGAATGCATGTGTAAACAGGAATGCTAGGTATGTACTCACGTATGCAAGTACACGTGTGCAATGCCAATGAAGTAGAAACTCCGTCAATGTACTCTTTCGCCATGGTACCTTATTAATAAATGTTTTGTTGTCCTTTTTTAAGGATCTAAATTTTGCCCTGGAGGGATTTTCAATAATTCTGCAGGGAAAGGGGCAAATATGAATGAGAGAGGATGTTCAAAGATAAGCTACACGAACGAGGGTACGGACAAGTGTGACTCCCTCCGAACGTGTCTAACGCGTTGGCGATGTTTCTCATTTGGTCATCTGCACACGTCTGATAAAGTGCTCATTTTTTTTTTTTACTTTTGAAGAATGTGGATCAATACGTTGAGTATTTCCCTCTTTTGATCATTCTGTACATAAAAATGGGAAAAAAAAAAAAATGATAAAAAATGAAAAAAAATGAAATAATTGCGCGAGACACACAAAAAAGGAATACACAACTTGTGTAAACATGTAACACTTTTAAGAGAAGCGTAATAGAAGCAGTTGTGTCCTCTTATGCAACGGATGGACAGCATGGAATGGGCACAAGTAGGCCAAGTACAATGGAGGCGGATAAACATATTTGTAAAAAAAATCCTCCTTTTAACTTTTCCCCAGACATGGACAGAATAGTGCAAAAGGAAAAATGTACAGATTTACGAGAAGGTTGGAAAAAAACACCAACACATATTTGTAGAAGTGTGTATAGTCAATGTTGCGTAAAGTCTATAACTGCTAAAGTTTTTTTTTTTTTGTTTCTCTCTCTTATTTTATTTTTTTTTGTTTTTTTCCGTATTACATTTAAATTTGTTAAAACATTAGATATGGCCTCTTTCAATGATACCATTTTTTAATTTTGCTACACTTGTGGAGTGGTGTATAAATAAATCGTATTTAACAAAAAAACAACAACAAAAATTCTTATTTTTAATTATTTTCACGTTATTTTTCGTTTTCCTCGTAATGTTAACAATTTCCAGTAATTCATCCTGTTCCCTTGGCACAATAAACCAAAATGCATATTCTTGGCTTAAGGCTATTTTGCTGCAACGCCTGCTATTTTACTCTGGCGCAGTGCGCTTATTGCCCTTTTGTTACTCTTTTTGGCTGCTTGCGAGACTATTTTGCTATGGGCTATGTTTGCTCCTTTGTAATCTCAAAACAGAAGGGGAGAAGCAAGCAAGAGGCATCACCACGTGTACTGTTCTAAGAAGGTTAAAAAAAAAAAAAAAAAAAAAAAAAAAAAAACAGGAGCAAAAACAGAGGGGGCAAGGAAGATGGAACAAGGAGCCTCGAGAAGAGTAATCATTTCATATATTTTACATATAAAACATGCAAGCAAAAAAAAATGGAATATGCAGTTCCGTAGCTTTGCAATATTAGCTTGAAAAAATCAACTGCACTTTGCTTCCCTTTTGGTTTCATCATTTCGGTGTTCCCCATATATGATGCCATTTGTTTGATAATTTGCGAATCCGCAAATTTTGTCAATCTGGAACATTGCTTCTGTGCTTCTTTCTCTTTTAACATATTGTTGAAGAATTAAAATGGGCACAAATTACCAGTTCGAACAAGAAAAAAAAAAAAAAAAAAAAAGGTGGAAAGGGCGATATGCATTCATTCGTACATGTGAGCGGCGACGGGACATATGCTCCTGGACATGAGTTCTAAAATGAAACTGTTAAAAGCGACCGTCAAAACGATTATTTAAGAAATATGTGTGATGCTGTAGGGAAAAAATCAGTGTAAAAATGCCAATGCAGTTGAAAAATTCTACAACCTCGCAAGCGCGGCAAAAGGGGAACTATTTTATAAAAAACGTCCTGCCATTTGGAACACCTCAACTTGTTACTACAAAATTGTATTACTCATGTATGTACGTAAGTATATATGCGTGTTAAGCTAGGGGAAAAAAAGGGGGGGCAACAGTATCGCGTGGCACAAATGCATAAGTTTGTGACGTCGTTCGAATTGCATGTGTAAGTTTCGAATGCAAATGGAACATAGTTTTAACGCGAACAAGAAGTGAATAGCGGTACAACTGTTGAGAAATAATGTCTATTTTGGTAGAGGGTTCATGTCGCGACAAAAGGGTCATGCTCGTCGCAGCACAAGTACACCATTCCCTCGTTGAGTCTGTTCTGCATTTTTTCAGTTAAGCCGTGTGTTTTCCCTGATTGGCTCTCATTTGTGCTCTACAGTGATACTTATATTTCGCCAGCATAATGCAAAACTTGTGTCGAAAATGTGCAATCACAACAGGGTATAAAAAAGGGCAGGAGTCAACGAGGGTACAACTCTGTGTATACACATTCGGTGGAATGAAAAAAAGAAAAAGTTGCTTAATGAGTTTATACCTATGTATGCACATATCCGTAAGAAGCTTAAACTCTCACAACGTTCTTCCAACCTTAATGTTGCAACTATTTTCTCTTAACACCACAAAAAAGAGAGAGAGAAAAAAAAAAAAGAACTTAAGAAGAGGGTTGTTTTTCCTTTATCTTATTTTTTTAAGGTGTGATATGAATTGTTAATCGTCGAGCCATCCTACACCCAATTTCGAAAACGACAACTAGGTAAAAACACGAAATGATAGAATAGAATAATTGGTGGGAGGATGCAACGAGGAATGGGCAAAGCTTTGCCCTGTTTATAGGGTTAAAACGGCGGATTTAAAACTGTATTATTTTGTACTAAAAAAACCCATACATAGCACATTTTTGCCTTTTTTAACGATATGCCCTGAGGAGTAAAATTCCCGTTTTAAGGCAACAAATTTCACGTAAAAAAAATATAATGGCGCTTATACCCGTTGCAAAAAAAAAAAAAGTATCGTAAAAATTCAAGTGACAGAAAATTACAAAAATGAAATTAATTTCTATATAATTGTAGAGGCACACTAATAAAATATTTTGTATCGGCAAATATGCTTGGGCGCACTCTCTCCTCAAGAGTTAACGAATCTATGAAAAGTAAAAGTAACCCCCCGTTTTCCATTTCACTGCATCACTTTTTTTTTTTTTTTTTGGGCACGCAACATTCTCCCTCCGTGTAAATCCGCATATGATAATGTCGTTTCGAGGGCAATAAAAATTATCTGAATGTTCTCAACATGAACCCTCCCCTCCGTTGCTCCCAGTTGTTCAAGCATTAATCACTAATTCGAACCACGCAGTATATATGTAGAAAGAAGTCTTGCTTTGATGAATCGAACTGAATGCTAATTCGTTTATTCCTACGCTTACTTGTCACTGAGGGTTTCATTACTCTACATAAGTGACATTCGTCACCCACTCGCTTTACAACACTTAAGGAGGAATCACGTGTAGATGCCCAATTTGTGTACGCGTGAAGAGGTACATGTAGACGTACATGCGTGAGAATACCTTTTAATTCGCTTACACAGACGCGGTCGCGTTTTACCATTTTTGGAACACGAGAAGTCAGACCTGTCGAGCATTAAACAATGAACGATGATAATGTAAGGACGGAGCGGATGGAAAGGTTGCATGGCTGCCTCGTGAAAGACGCGCAGCTGTGTATGCCTCACCGACGAGCATATACAGTTGCGCATATGTGAGGCACAGAGGGGTGTAGGGAGCTCCATGGGATCGCATCGCACATGCTTCACCTATCTCTTATTTATTTATTATCTCTTATGTATATCCCATTTCTTATTTCTCCCCCAATCGCAGAAGGAATTTTCCGGAAGAGACATTTACCAGCTAATAAAAAATGCGAAGGACAAAATCAAAATTGATTACAAGTTTTGGTACACGCAGCCCGTGCCCAAAATAAATGACGAGTTTAACGAATCGGTAAGGCGCCAACCTCATGTTGCACCACCACCCCATGCGTACATAGTGTCCCCGTACGTGCGGTTGTCCATACTGTCCTTATGCGCACCATTACTGTGTTCATACAAATGATGCACAATGTAGCTGCACGGTTTGGCAAGCCAACCTATTTGATTAATATTCCACACACACATCGCCGCCCCCCCCTGCAGGTGAACGAGCCATTCATAAGTGACAACAAAGTGGAGGATGTCAGAAAAGTGAGTTCATTTTTATATGCCCTACTACAGTTGCACATATGGAGGTTTTTTTTTGTCCTCACATGTAATGGGGCGCATGTTTTCTTTGTAGAAACCGATTCCTTTTTTCCGTGGCTACGATTAACGGCATAATATGTTTATAATTTATGACCTGTGTGTGTGTTTTTTGTCAGGATGAGTACAAGCTACCGCCAGGGTACTCCTGGTACGTGTGCGATGTGAAGGATGAAAAGGACCGGAGCGAAATTTATACACTCTTAACAGACAACTACGTAGAAGACGACGACAACATTTTCCGGTTTAATTACTCTGCGGAGTTTTTACTATGGGCCTTGACATCACCAAATTATTTAAAATCATGGCACATTGGCGTAAAGTATGATGCGTCGAATAAGCTAATCGGATTCATAAGTGCCATTCCAACGGATATATGCATTCATAAGAAAACGATAAGAATGGCCGAGGTCAATTTCTTATGCGTTCACAAAACTTTGAGGTCAAAAAGGCTAGCTCCAGTCTTAATTAAAGAAATTACAAGGAGGATTAATTTAGAAAATATTTGGCAAGCTATTTACACAGCCGGAGTTTATTTACCCAAGCCAGTAAGTGACGCAAGATATTATCACAGATCTATAAATGTGAAGAAATTAATTGAAATAGGTTTTTCTTCCTTGAACACCAGATTAACAATGAGTAGGGCTATTAAATTGTATCGAGTTGAGGACACACTGAATTTAAAAAATTTGAGGTTAATGAAGAAAAAAGACGTCGATGGGGTGCACAAATTATTGGGTAGTTACTTGGAGCAATATAATTTATATGCTGTTTTTACAAAAGAAGAAATTGCTCACTGGTTTCTTCCGATCGAGAATGTTATTTATACTTATGTAAATGAAGAGGCTGGAAAAATTAAAGACATGATTTCTTTTTATTCCTTACCTTCACAAATTTTGGGCAATGATAAATATAGCACTTTGAATGCAGCTTACTCCTTTTACAACGTCACCACGACTACTACATTCAAAAATTTAATGCAGGATGCGATTCTCCTGGCTAAGAGGAACAACTTTGATGTGTTTAACGCGCTGGAAGTGATGCAGAATAAATCCGTATTTGAGGACTTGAAGTTCGGTGAGGGCGACGGATCGCTCAAGTACTACTTGTACAATTGGAAGTGCGCGTCCTTCGCGCCCACGCACGTCGGCATAGTGCTACTCTGACGGAGGGGGGAGCAGCCAAGTACACAATAGCGCGGTGCGGAATAACCGGTAACGTGGTATTGTCATGACATCACTGTGCCACTGCGAAGCAACCAAAGAGGTATGCCCACGTGGATGTTGGAAATGTCGATGAGTTTGGGATAATTTTATGCGACTTAACGTGAAAGGGGGTGCTCGTGCCAACCTCTGCATTTCCGCAAATGCTAGTTGCGCACAAGGGCAGGGGAACCTCTGTGGCCACAATTGAGAGTGTATGAAAACTCACCCGGAGGAACAAAAACAAATTGCGAACATGTTAAGTTCAGAAAGGTTATAGACGGAGTAAAGACATAAAAGTGCACCATGAATATAGGAAGAAAAAAAAAAGAAGGCGCAATACCTTCATGTGGGATACCTCCTTTTTATATCATATGGTGTTTCTTTTAAAGAATGATTGCTACTGGTGTGTGCAAAAGCGAGGAGGGACTGCTCTCGTTCCATCGCCTTCTCCCTCATTTTCATCATCCTCTTCATCTGCTAATTTTATTGTTATTCCAATTACCGTTTTTTTTGTTCGTTATACTTTTTATAGAACCTTATAAGCTTGTCGGATGTTTGCGGTTTAATTTTTTTTAAGACTTTCACAAAATGCTCTTTGCTTAAACTAACCAAAGAACTTCTGGGGAAGGATCCCCTCTGCATTTGTTTTTCATTTCTGCACTTTTTCAGAGTCTCTCGTAATGCACATATGGATGCTTCTCTGCAAATATTTACAATTTCCGCCCCGCTATACTTTTTTGTTTTCTTGGCCAAGAATTGGCACAGCTCTTTGAAATTGTTATCATGAGGGAGGAGGGGTTCCTTTTGGTGGTCCCCCTTCACATGACAGCTGTTGTTCACCCCCTCTGGAAATTGTTCTTCATTTATCTTTTTATCATTTCCCCCACTTTTTTCACATATGGAAAGATCGATCCCATTTGGCGGTTTCTCTTCGTTCTGTAGCATGGCGTTCGTAGGGGTACACGAATCCAAGTCACAATCAACATAATGTTTTTCGTTCTTCATTTGTAGTTTTTCCATAGTGTGCATTTTATCCGTGTCTGAAGAAGGATTCCGGTGCGATGCGTTTTCTCTCCCTTGTGATGCAAGGTTCCTTTTCAAGGGTGGAGAGTTCCCCACGCAGGAATTACTTGGGGAGTCATTTCCCGCCCGTCCATTTATCATATTATTAATTTTGTAAAACTTTAGAGTCTTCCTAAGAATAGATAATCTGGACTTATAATTTGGGAGGGGGACATAAATAATTCGATCGAACCTTCCTGGTCTTAACAAAGCAGGATCGATAAGATCGGGTCGGTTGGTGGCTGCCAAAATTATTACATCGACTCGGTTGTAAATTCCGTCAATTTCGTTTAGCAGCTGACATAGGACCCTGTTGGTGACAAAATTTTGGTTCAAATTTCTGTTCACCGCGATGGAGTCAATTTCGTCAAAGAAAATTACACAGGGATTGTTTTCCCGAGCTTTCTTAAATATATTTCTAATTGTCTTTTCAGATTCTCCAACATATTTAGAAAAAATTTCTGGCCCCTTAACACTGATGAAATTCATGTTTATTTCGCTAGCTATTGCTTTTGCGAATAGAGTTTTGGAACACCCTGGGGGGCCATACAGCAATATGCCCTTGGGGCTTTGTATATTGTATTTTTCGTACACATGTTTGTATTTTTTGGGGTATATTAAACACTCCTTAATGCACCTCTTCACAAATTGGTAGCCCCCTATGTCTTTGATTCTTGTCTTGGGGATATCTACGTAAAGTTCTTTCATGCCGGAGGGCTTCACATATTTTAGCCCCTTCAGTAGGTGTTTGTATTTGAGGAGGTGCGCTGCTTCGCCAGGTTGGAATACTCCCTGGGTTGCCTTTGCTGCCGCGTTATGTTCCCCCGATTCTTCCCCTTTATTTTCGCTTCCCTTTTGCCCTTTTTTTCCTTCTTCTTCGACCCCCTCCCCGTTGTGCGAACCCCGCAAGGTCCCTCTAAACGCCTTGCGAGACACAACACGATTTTCCCTCAAATAGATATACATGGAGACGTTTATTAACGCGTTGATATCGGAGCAAGTGAAGGACTGGCACAAGTCTGCAATTTCTTTAATTTGCTTAACACTTATGTTGTGATGGATTCTGTTTAGCTTTTTCTTAAAAATAGCAATTCGGTCTTTCAAGTTGGGTACATTTATCTCGATGTCTTTGTCAAACCTTCCACTTCTCCTCAAGGCTAAGTCCATTTGATTAATGTAGTTTGTTGCCCCTATTAAAATGGTGTGTGTGTTCTTTTTTATACCATCCATATTGTTAAGCAAAGAAGAAGTATATAAATTTATATTTGCATTTTCCCTCTTCTCACAAAGAATTTCAATTTCGTCAATGAACACGATGGAGCATTTGTTTTCTTCTTTGTATCTCTTATGGCACCTTAGAAAAAGTTCGTTAATCTTCGACCCACTATTGTTGTTATCAATTAGGTCTGTACTTTTTAGAATTTCCATTTCTGGCAGGACGATATCGTCCATGAGATGATCATCAATTAAATTCCCACTTTGGTTGTGACAGCCCGTTTGTGCCTGTCCGCATTGCTCTGTTGCGTCCTCCTCCTTTTTTGATGTAATTAGGTGATTCATTTTGTTCTTCAACTTCATTTGTGATAATTTCCTCCTCAATAGTAGTAACTCCTCCTTGATTGCCAAAGCGATGAAGGTTTTTCCACACCCTGGAGGTCCATGCAGCAAAATGCCTCTGTTTATATCGATGTGGAATTCATCATATATATTTTTATAAATGAGTGGCAATAAAATGTAGTAATAAATTTCGTCTTTAATTTTTTGGTACCCCCCTATTTTTTTTAGTCCCTTCTTTTTTCGGCTTTCTGTATTTTCTGGGTAATTTTTGTCTTTTCCCTTTTTGATTTTTTTGGCGTTATCCCCTGGGTGTGCGCCCTCGTTGGGCGTCGCTTCATTGGTTCTGTTTCCCCCTCGGTGTGGACCCGTTACGCTGTCACCACTGTTGGCATCACTGTCGTTATTGCCGTTTGCATCACTGCTTGCACTCTCCGACGGCACCGCGGCTGCCCTCTCCACGACAATTTTGGTACTCTGATTTATGTAGGGGACGCGGAAATCCTTACCCAGAGGGACCACGTCCCAGTGTTGCTTATCTTTCATTTGGACGGCCAACTCTGTGACGGTCAAGCGCGTTTGCACACCGAGCACACAAATTTTGAGGCAGTTTCCTGGGAACAGGCAAGTATTTAACAAGGACAGATTTATGTACCTCTCCATATTCTTACTTTTCAGATTATTCCAAAAGGTTTGCAGCATATAGCTACTATGTTCATCATGGTAATGGTCCTTTAAATTTTCATACGATTCGTTAATTATTTCCTGCACTCCAAGTTTTATTCTTTTGATGGAGATGTACAGCTCAGCCTTCCTTATTTCAACGCGCACGTTGTGGCTCTTTTTGTCAGTTTGCTTCTTGCTCCCAGACTTACTTCCCCTGCTGACATGCTCGTTGCCTTCACAACCATCCTGCTGCTCCCCCTCCTGACTTTCGCTCGATATGCCAATTTTCAAACTGTTCAACAAAAATGTATTCGCAAAGACGTCATTCCACTTTGTCTGCTTTTTCGAGATCAACTCAGTACAGTCCTTCACGCAGCAGCAGACATATGCCTTCCTTCCTGCCTTCGTGTGGCACATAACAACGTTGTCATTTTCATTTAGCTTTAACTGTTTAAGGAGCTCGCGCGAGCAGTACAGGTTGAAATTACTTGCTATGTTTACCTTTTCTTCTTCCTCATCGTGCGGGAAAAAATTCAGGTTCACATGATGCGTGTCCATCAGGAGGGATATTCCCAGCTCTGCCTCGACGTGTACTTAATGTTTGTAAATGTAAATTCCCGTTCTGTCTCAATCCGATCGGTCTGTTCCTCTGTGTAGGAGCAGGACATACCGTCGGGCGCAGCTTTGGACAACAGCGGGTGCTTACCTTAACCCAGTAAGCATAAACACATGAGAGCCGTAGCGTACACGTATCTAAATGCACCCCCCCTCTTTGCTAGTCACACCTGGACTTGGTTTGTAATTTTGAACAGCTTCATGGGCTCACCCTAATATTACTCCCCTTTCGACCAATTTACTACTCTGATGGGTCACCTGTTTTGCGCTGTGTTATATGCAAACGCTACACAATTTGAGAAAGGATTATAAAATGGATTTCCACTTACGAGAAATGGGCAAAAAGGAAAAAATGAGCACAATATCGCGCAATTATTTTTTAAAAGCACTATAAAAAAAAAAAAAAATAGGCAGGTAATAAATTCCCGTTCCTAAGGGCGCGTTGGAAAGGCTCCATCTTACATCTAACAGGTGTTTCCTCGCGTTATCGCCACGTTTATTTTATTTATTTATTTTTTTTTTTTTTGCCCCTACATTTCTCGCACTACTTCGGCGCACGTATGAATGAATACTCCATGTGGGAAAAAATAAAAAACCGGAGCAAACCGTAATTGGTACAGAAAAAAAAGGAATTTTCTTCTGATGCAAAAATAGGGACAAAGAAAAAAAAGAGGTTCAGCAGATTTGGTCAAAATTGCGAAAATAGAACAAAAAAGGATAAGTCGATTTTGAAGAGCTGCCAACTGGAATTTACTCCATAATGAATAGTCTATAAAAGGCCAACTGGGCTTTTACCTACATTGGATGCTATACACAAACAAACGTTACATAAGGACGTACAAAATGCATGTTAGTAGTCATTATAAAGCCTCTGCATAGTTCGAAAGGTAAAACGTGGTAGTCAGAATACCATGAACAGTTTTGTCCGAGGTACAGGGTGAAAAAGAAAAGTATCAACAGAGATTGTCACTCTGGTAATAAAAAGCAAACGGCAAGATAGGGACTTGGAAGACGCAGTTGTACATTATATACTGTATAGGTGCCGCGCATATGTGACTGTACTCAAATATGTAAGATCAACTGATCCGTCTCCCCCCGATAGCAACACTGCGAACCTGTTTGTGTATCCCATTTACAAGTCTACCCCAGCATGACGAACCAAGGGGCATTTAAGGAGGTGAACAAAATCAGAAACGAAAGCGACGATGGAGAGAGCAGCGATGAGAAAAGCGGAATCGAGGACGCCAAGTCGTCCGTGTTTGTCAAGTCAAACAAAATTCCAGAAAACACAGACATCGTGGAAGGAATTAATTTTGAAAAAGAAGTAAATTTGCACGAGTTTGTGAATCAGTACAAGTACATGGGGTTTCAGGCTACCAACATGGGCATAGGGATTGACGAGATAAACAAAATGATTCATTTTAAGTATGCAGAGGGAGAAGAAGGGATACAGGATGACCAGGATGTAGACAGCGATGGCAAGCATCATGCGTTGCCAAAAAAAAAAAAATGCCTAATCTGGCTGTCCTTTACCTCAAACATGATATCTAGCGGCCTGCGTGAAATATTCGTGTACCTCGCAAAGAAGAAGTTCATAGACGTGGTGGTGACGACGGCTGGGGGAGTGGAGGAAGACATTATCAAATGCTTCTCCAAAACATACTTGGGAGATTTTAACCTCAACGGGAAAAAATTAAGGAAAAAAGGATGGAACAGAATAGGCAATTTAATTGTCCCCAATGATAATTACTGCAAATTTGAGGACTGGCTGCAGCCCCTACTGAATAAAATGTTGCACGAACAGAACAGAAAGAATGAGGAGCTCTTTTTGAAGAAGTTGGACAAGCGGAAGAGACGAAGAGAGCAGGAGGAAAAAAATGGGCCGTCATCGGTACATACACCATCACCGCATTCCAACCCCCCTTGTGACAGCTCAGATGAAGACGAATGTGACATGTTCTACTTGAGCCCCTCCGAGTTCATACACAAACTGGGAGAGGAAATAAACGACGAAAGTTCCCTCATATATTGGTGCTATAAAAATGACATCCCTGTATTCTGCCCCGGGTTAACAGATGGATCCCTGGGGGATAATTTATTTTTTCACAACTATGGTAAAAAAATAAAAAATAATCTCATTTTAGACATTGTAAAGGATATTAAGAAGATTAACTCCTTGGCGCTAAATTGTAAGAAGTCTGGAATTATCATTTTGGGAGGAGGCCTACCCAAACATCACGTGTGTAATGCCAATTTGATGAGAAATGGAGCCGATTTTGCAGTGTATGTAAACACTGCTAATGAGTACGACGGCAGTGATAGTGGCGCAAATACTACGGAAGCTTTATCGTGGGGAAAGATTAAGGCGGGTCACACGAACAACCATGTTAAAGTTTTTGGCGATGCGACGATTTTGTTTCCCCTGATGGTTCTCAACACGTTCTACTTGCACGATCGACGGGGGAAGCAGCTAGGGTGAGGCCTACCTCTGGTAAGGAGGAAACTCGTATAGGCACAAAATAGTGCAGAACATGTATGTGAGGGGAACAAAATTGCAAAATGGGCCAAACCAAGTTGAATTTTTGCATTCCACACTTTTGGCGCAATTTAAAGGGGCTAGTTGAATAGCACAGCGTCGTGGGGTTGCCTCACACCGTTGCGCAATTTTGCTGCTTCCCTTTTTTCCTTTTTTTTTGTGCGCACCCTTGCTCTCGCCCTTTTAAACCCCACTTAGCGCTTGGCGACTCCTGGGGACACAGTCTATGTTGTATATACGATTTGTATTAAACTGCTTATTCGTGTAAGTTTTCCTTAATTAAAGCACAAATTTGTGGTCATAAAAAAATGTATTTAAAAAAAAAAAAAAAGTTGTGTGAATTGAAGCCTGGTGTGCATGTATATGCATACACTCGTTATGGAGTGACAAATAGAACTTGCTGCTTAGGTATGTCTATTTCTGCGTACACTCCTTTTCCCCCCGAGGCTAGCGTGTGAATGGGTGAATGTGCGAATGGGTATATATGTATATGCGTCTCCTGCTCAAGTATGATAGGACGGACGCCCTCGCGGAGGTACACCCCTGGTAGGCACAGGGGCGGCATAAGCATACATAATTTTATGAGCACATGGGCACACGCTACCCCCTCCCCATCTGCGCTCAAAAAAAATAAAATAAAATAAAATAACAAACTGATTTAAAAAAAAAAAGGAAATATGCTAAAACAAATGCACTTATGCAATCACCAAAAATTTAATCTTTAAACAAATACGTTTCAAAAATGAAAATAAAGATCATAATATTATTTTAGGGAAATGTCAAATTAAATAGGATTCAAATGGACACTTGGCAGAGAAAAAGTGGGGGACGGTTGCCTGTATGCATGGACGAAGGTTTCTACATGCTCCCGGGTGCGTGTATGTATGTATGTATGTGTGGGGGGGGCCACCGGGTAACATAAAACACATAGGGCCAAAATTGCATTATGAAAAAGAAAATGGATGTGTAAAAGCACAGCTGCATAAACGCGTTTCATGTAAATATACATAAAATAAACTTAACGTATTTCAAATCGCGGGAATAAATTAAACTCTTCGATACCCGAAGGCATGTGCATTGTGTAGACCTTTTCGCTGATGGGCAAGAGGCGCACTCTTTAAAAATGCGTAACATAAAAACTTTGATCTGGTAAGGAGTCTATGATACATTAATTGCTGCTAGTGGGGGAGAAGACGTTCGTCGTTGCCTAATTACGCTGTGCTCGGGTGTTCGTGATTACACGTAGGGATATATGTCCCTTTTCGTGTGCCCATTTGGCATGCCAACATATGCTACCTAACGCGAATATTCCCTTTGCGCGAAGTTAAAAGCACTTCCTGTGAACGATGCTAGGCCCAGCGTCCTCGTACTCCTCCTTTGTTATCCACATTTGCTGAAAGGTTGACAATGAGGACAAAATGGACCCTCCGATCCACACAGAGTATTTCCTCTCAGGTGGCGCAATAACTTTTATTTTCATGGAAGATGGAGCTAAGTTGGTCATTTCTTTGGTCAATCTTTCCCCAATATTATTATACATAGTAGTTCCACCACTAAGAACAATATTATTGTAGAGTTCCTTTCTGATGTCAATGTCACATTTCATTATACTTTGATAAGCCGTGATGTGTAGTCCTGGGCATTCCCTTCCTATTAACGTTGGATTGAATAAAGCTTCTGGGCACCTGAACCTTTCGCTACCTACAGTTATTAAATTTCCATCGGGCAATTCATATATTTCTTCTATCTGGTCGGACTGTGCTTCTGATTTTTTTAATTCCTCATCATAATCTAGTGCAATGTAACATAATTTTTCTTTTATATCTCGAACGATTTCTCTCTCTGCCGTGGTTGTGAATGTGTGTCCTCTTTCTGTGAACAGCTTCATCATGTAGTAGGTCAAATCTCGCCCCGCCATGTCGATTCTGTTGATTGCATGCGGAAGGACATAGCCCTCGTAAATTGGAACGGTGTGACTCACTCCGTCGCCACTGTCCAGCACGATTCCTGCGGTGTGAAAAGGTGTAGAGTCGGTGTAGAGTCCATGTAGAAACATTGTTAAAGGGGTCATAAATAGGGGGGCGGGACACGTACAACAATCTCCTGCTGAAAACCCTCGTACGGCCACATCTTACCTGTTGTCCTCCCAGAAGCGTACAGGGACAAAATAGCCTGAATGCTAACATACATAGCCGGCACGTCAAAGGACTCAAACATAATTTGCGTCATGCGCTCTCTATTCGTCTTCGGGTTCAAAGGTGCCTCTGTCAGCAGGACTGGATGCTCTTCAGGAGAAACTCTTAACTCGTTATAAAATGTATGGTGCCAAATTTTTTCCATGTCATCCCAGTTGGTCACTATTCCATGTTCAATTGGATATTTTAGGGTTAGTATTCCCCTCTTGTTTTGTGCTTCATCGCCTACGTAGCACTCTTTCTGTTCCATTCCTACCATTATGTTTGGCATTTTGGGCCTTCCCACAATTGATGGAAATACACACTTAGGTGCATCGTCACCTGCCAATCCCGACTTCACCATTCCACTTCCATTGTCAACCACTAGAGCTACAGCTTCTTCTGACATCTGCCAAAAGGGGCAAGTTATTGGAAATAATTGGGGAGACGAGTATTCCGCGTAGGGGATGAAGATCTACCTACGCCAACACCTGTGTATGTACATCTATAGATTCACATATAGACCTTGTTCCCACTTTCCCCCCTCCTTCATTTGCACCACGTTATGCACTGCGGCAACGATGTAGAAGCAGTTTACACACTGGGAGCATACGCAGACAGGGGAAAGAAGAATGTGGTGCTTTTATATGCCTTACTGTTTTGGGTTTACTATGGGTCGAAATTGTTTAGGCTCTTGCGGGTTGTTTTCTTCTATGAGAGCTGAATGATTGCCTGAAAATGTAGAATATAGAAGTGATCTAAATTGGGATTGCTTTCCATATGTGCATGCCTTTGTTCATATGACAGTGTATCGCGCGCGTGTACAAAGGATACACTGTTGTGCTCATATGCTCCTATACATACACGTGCCTACACCCACAATTATATCTCTATACATATGCTATAACACCTATACGCATGTACACCATTTACATATGCATATTTAAGCTAGAAAATGATTTTTAAAATATGTTTTTATCATTACTGACTGGCTCTTTTTGCATGAATATATATATATATATATATTTATCGTCTCACCGTTTTACTTTTTTATTCCTATGTACGTTGTTTCGGCTACCTATGGTAGTGATGGGTGGATGTCACTCAGTGGCGCTGCTATGTATATTTGTACGTTTGTGTTTGTGCTTTTTTTTTTTTTCTTTTCTTTTTCTTTTTAAATTGTTCAAGCGAAACAATCACGCTGATGGCATGTAAATCGCGAGTTTTCACGGCATGTGCATTTGTATGTAAGCGCACATGTACGTAGGTAGAACGCGTGTACGTGGGCAACGGGGCGTTTAGTTATGTATGTAGAAACTCGTCCTTATGCGTTATATACGTATTATTTGCGTATGTATATATTTTATGCAGTCCACTCCTTCTTTTCAGCTCACACAGTTGGTTAAAAACAGCTTCCCCCAGTAGGTAAATAAAATTTTTAGGTACCAACAGCGGTCATAGAACCCCCAAATGTGAATTTATAAAAGGCTTAACAGAGAAAAAGTTGATTCTTATTTTCTCAAAATGGGAATATGTCGTTACGCGTTGAAATACGTAAAATGTAATTTTTTTTTTTTTTTTTTATAACACTCGCAACATCGTTTATGTATTGGCTCAGTCGATGCCTATGCACTGTTTTTTTTTTTTTTTTTTGTTTTAAATGCGAAAGGGGAATAATAAAAAAAAAATATAACTGATTTCAATAGCGTGGTCAAATTTACAGAACATGTAGAGGCAGTATGGAAGAGGCGCTTCTTGTGAATGGATAAGATAAAGCGAAAATGCCTTGGGTGGGGAAATTGACAGGAATGTGACTCTATGGCATATGTACGTAAACAAAAAAAGTGATAGGAGTAATGTAATCCTTTTCACCCGTGGAGCATACTACGCACACGTGAGGAGGAACGCTAAAGGGTCATTTTGGAACAAAAAAAAAAAAAAAAAGGGGAAACACACGCAGATATTATATGTACACGTACCAACCGGTGTGCAGTAGCATGTCACTGTCGAATAGACTGGGAGTCAGAAATCATGTGTGTAGAGAAAATTTTGTGTATGGCGTGGAAATATTTAAATGGAATTTTTGTCAAAATAGCTCCCGCGGTGTATATAGAATATGCTATATTGCTTAAAGCTGCGGAAGACAAATTAAAAGTGCCCCCCTTTTAAATGGTAATATATATGTTTTTTCCCCAAAAGGGTTACTCATTTTGTTAGTGCGCAAATTGGTAAAATGTATGAGCATAAGAGCGTACTTACGTGATGGCACATATATGTGTCAGGTTTACTGCTATTTCACTGGTGTATATAAAAGGTGAGGATTTTTTAGCGGAGCACCTTCCATACCGTTCGCACCGAATTGCCATACCTCCACGTAGATGATGCCCCTAAGTATATTTATGTGTGTGTGCATGCACGGCTTATACACACAAATACGTCGACGCTAGCACATCACGCACGTGCTTACATGTAGCTAATCCACATTCGGCACCTCTCTCTCTGTTACGCCGT
Organism: Plasmodium fragile; assembly: GCF_000956335.1. NCBI lineage: Eukaryota > Apicomplexa > Aconoidasida > Haemosporida > Plasmodiidae > Plasmodium > Plasmodium fragile. Next base: position 2,528 of record NW_012192683.1, on the reverse strand, counting down.
GTTATGCGGTGTTAGGCTGTTTAACGTTTTCCCCTTTACAAATATTTAAAAAAAACACCGTAGTATTACCACACCGAACACGAAACACTCTCCATTTAAGCATCCTTATACATAAGGATGCATCTTCTGCTTTACTTGCCCAACAGACCAACATAGAGAAAACCCTTCTCACAATTCCGTTCTGCATGAGATTGTTCCCCTTCACCATTTTGTGAATTCTACTTGCTTAATTTAATAACAAAAAAAAAGACTTAAAAATATTTGTTTTTTTTTTTTTTCATTTTTAAGCTATTCTGTGTGTAGCGGTTCAGCAGTTAGCAAACAAACACTGAACACTTAACTCTCCCTTTTTTTTGCTGTCACACTTTGGAGCTTTTATATCACATGCGAAATGTTAACAATGGAAAAGTCTCTTCTCAATAAGAGATTTGGGCTCTTTTAAAAATTTCCAAAAAAAAAAAAAAAAAACATCACAACGATCCTCATATATGGGCAAAAAATATATTCCATTTTTAATTCAACAAAATAGTGACCAAAAAGGGGGAAAATGTTTGGAAGGTGAAATGTGTCATAAGCCCATGTTTCCCCTTGGGGGATATTTTCAAGGGCTTCTAACGCGGAAGGCAATGCACAATTGTACACTTTTTTTTTGTCTGTTTGTTCGTTTGGTATATCTATATTAGGGTGGTGCAAATTTTGGATGGGTTGATTGGCTCATTGTGTTTTATGTTCAGCTCATCCCGAATTGATCCTGTCAACGTGCTAAATGTGACACGTATCTAATTTGCTCTTAATATGGGTACAGTAACGTGTAACAACTCTCGGGAGAAAAAATAATTCAGGCAATTGCATTTTTGTCAAGTGCACAAAGGTATATAAACAGAACTGCGCTTCGGTTTATCCTAGCACGTTAATGCACGCATATTTCATTGTAAAAAAGAAGGGTTGAGTTGCCTAATAAAATGCCAAATAAAGGTAAGGGAAAAAAAAAAAAAAAAGATAGCCATATTTTTCTTTTTTCTCTTTTTATAATGCCCCATATAGGCCCCCAATGATACTCTAACACATGGTTAAGCAACCGAGTTGTGTGTGGCCATTCCGTTTTTTTGCCAATGAACTGGTGAAAAGGGAAGATTGCAAAATTATAAAGGGGCGCAACTACGGAGGATACAACGAAGAAAATGATATAATAATAAAGTAATAAGGTAAATAAAGTAAAAAAATAAAAAATACAAAACTGCCCTGATTAGCAAAAAAAAGGGAAGAAGGACGACACAAGGTATGAAACATAATGCACAGTATGGGACATAGGTTAAATCCTCACTGAGCCCTGTGATGAATATTTTGAAAGACGCAAAATCATCATGGAAGAAAGCTTATCGGATAGGTACTTCAGCTTTAGGAACAATTTAAAACAGCGAAACACATCGCAGAGGTTTTTCGACTGGATCCTGAACTACCCCCTGTTCAACGGTGAGTCTGGTGACGCAAGGGATGAGGGGAATGTGGAGTGTGAGAGAAGGAGCGGTGTATTGTACAGTAGTGCATCGGTGCAATAGTTCGTCTGCACAACCGTAAGACCGTACTAACTTCTTTGCCTTCATATTTATGCCCTCCCCCCTCCCCCTACTGCACCCCAAGAAATCCGAAATAGTAATCTGTCTAACCGCTTCAGCAGCCTCTGCATAAACGATGGGCAAAATTTTTACCCGAAACAAACGCAGCCAACAGTGAAAAGGAGAATATCGAACAAGAAGGACTCAAGCGTGCCCATCAGCGAGCCCAACGAACTGACCACGAATTTGATTAAAAATGGAATAAGGCAAGAAGGTAATTGCAAACAGGGAAATAATGTAGCGAGTAAACACTGACGCAGTCATAATATAAATGCACACATTGAAAAAGTGAACCAGTTCGTACGTTATACTGTAACTGTTCTTGCAAAGTTGGAGAGAATAGCGTGAACTGGACAGGCTCCTTGCCCTCTGCTCCAATTAATACTCCCGTTTAACATAGCTTTATAATAATGCTAGTCTTTTCGAGCCTTCCCACTTGGCGAATTCCACCGCCCCCTTTTTTTATTCATATGACAATTGGTATATTACACAATGTGCACACTGCAAAGCTGCTAAACTTGGCCATAATTTGTAACTTTTTTTTTTTCTCTCCCCGCGTTGTCCCTTCAGATTATAGTCTCATAGTGAACAACAAGTTTTACTTGAAGATAATTAAAAGGAGCGAAAAGATTTACAAAACATACAACGATGATATTAAGGACGAAAGAAAGAAAAAAAAAATATTTGAAAAAGTTAAGCAAAAATATTTTAAAAAAAAAGAAAACAGTGAAATGTATAATATCCCACCTGTAATTCCTGTGAATTATTCTGCAAGGAAAAAAAAAAAAAAAAATTTTGGATGAAGAATTTAATCCTTTTTTTACCTTTTTCGAAAAAGACATTAACAAAAATGTGTACCACGACAGTATCACTTTTTCTCTGAAAACCAACATCCATCTTAATCGGTACTTT